>NC_143016.1:162041164-162240330 GCF_055824585.1 Amblyomma mixtum | reverse complement strand
CGGCTCCTTGTGTGGATTAATCTTCTTTTCCTGGCTACGCGAAATCCGGTGCCGTCTGCTCACGCACCTGTCACAGCATATGGCAGCGATGAGAGGAAGCCATCCGTCCTACAACACCTGAATACGTGCAGCGAAGAGCCGTGTGGCGACTCAAACAGCACTGCTAGCTGCGCATAGACGACGCACCGCGCGGGCGCGCCTACCGGCCGGAGTACAAGCTGTAACTCATTAATGTTCGCGCGTTACACCCTTAAGGCAGAGCTAGGGTGTCCCCTCCATTTTTCATTACGAAGTACATAGGGAGCTATTGCGAAATAAGTACGGCGAGGCTAACCTTGCGTGTGCCTTAACATAATCAATTCGCTGTACCATACCGCCAACTTCGTCGCCGTCATTTCAGGAAGAAACACTGGACACTGGACAAGAGACATTCCCACCTATTTTATCGAGCAAATGTGTGTGCTTCCTATACTACAGACGCCAATTGGCCTTGACTTTTAGCGTTTCCTTGTGTTAATAAGGCTTCTTGCGTCCCACTCAGACTTAGTTTTATGCAAGGGTTTGGTGGGTAACTTCATCACCGAACTGCCAAACGACATTCATCACCACTGAGTGATAATTCGTCGACTAGCACTACAGGGTATTCACACCTGATCGAAAACTCACAGTTCGGCTGCGGGCAGAGGTCATAACCTTAGGAGAACGCCCCTAAGTTCTGTGACAAAACGGTGACATGGACCTGCGATACGCTGGGCAAACCGAGAAACCACAAGGGAATCCTGTCGATCCGGATGCTTCCGCTTTCAACGGTGATCCTGATAAAGTCAGTCAGACTATAGTCAGTAGTCCTTGGGACTATGGCAGAACGGGCTTCAGTGGTCCCTCTGCCAAGTCCCGCACTCGGACTCAAAAATGTGCCAACGAGGGCTAACTGCCCACTTCTTTCTTGTGATTAGCGGTTGGGTTAGGTAATACGCCTATGCAGTTTGTCTTCATGGGAGTGATGGCGGTTCTTGAGGAACTAATGTATGTGACAACGCAGCTAGTCCCCAAAGAACTAAGTCCTTTGTAGACCTTAGGGTTATTCGATTCCTCGCCGCAATGAATCCTTTCTTAGTGGTGCGTCATGTTAACGCGGGTTTGCTGCGGCCCGAAATCCAGTGTCCAGTAATATATGTTTCTTCATGCATGCCCATTTGCAGGAACAGTGGTTGTAGATGTCAAAACGGGAATGAACTGAGCTCTCATGCCTTGGTGTGACTGTTTCAATCACTACAGACCTTCTATCGCGTCTTGCATTAGCTGGAAGTTTAACGGTCCTGAATCAGGGTGAAGCAAGGTGATCTGCACGGTACATAGAGTCGAAATGGTATGGAACACTTGGAAAAGTACAAGCGCTTGCTTTCAGCGTAATGTTAACAACTCTTTACAGATATGTAAGCTGCGCGTTATAGCCGGCTCTTCCGTCGATTTGTGATCCCTGAAAAGAATGAAAAAATCCCTAATGACGGCGGCACAGCTCATCGTTCTACGCGTCAACATTTTGTATTGATGGCGGCCTGAAGAATGACTCTCACCCACACCGTTATAGCCATCGAGACTATAGATATACGAGAAAAATATATAGCTGGATTGAACAATTTTTCTTTGTGCTTTCGTTCCGGCTCTTTGACCCGACCCAAGCCTCCACTAATACCTTTCTTCGTCGCACTTTTTCTAGTATTAAATTTTCGGCCCGAATAGAGCCATAGAACGACAGCCACTTGGTTCAGTGGCTACAACGCGCGAGTATAGAACAGATCGTTCAAGTATGTTCATTCTTGTAAAGGTGTACCGATGTATTACTCTCCATTTTAAGAAGCTGTCCAAATATTAAAAAGTCACTTTCCAAAGACTATAGATGAATTTATCTATTTCCGACCAATCCTAGATTCTTACCTTAACTGATTTTCTCGTAAAAGTTGCATTTTTATGCTCAAAGATTTTGAAGGTCGCAGTTGTACAGCCGGCCAAATCTTTAGCTGGTGTGCGTGGCGGCCGGGTTTTCCGTGCTCCTGTGTTTTGGGGCGAAGCAAACTTGCGGAAAGCTCAATATTAAGCACGGGCGTAATCAGCCTGGGCTTAAATTTGATATTTTCGCAAGTTTGCTCCGTCATAAGCTACAGGAGCACGGAAAACGCGGCCGTCACGCACGCCAGCTAAAGATTTGGCCGGCTGTACCTCCTATGCTCGATGTTGCAGTTATTGGTCTCTTGGCCTAGGATGTACAACAGGCGCAATTGGTTGCCATTTGCGAAAGTGCTTTAAGCATGACTCTCACGCAGGTACAAGAAACCGTAATCTCAGCAGTGAAATCCTCTCAAGAAGTTCCAGTGCGTAAATTGCCGTCATTTTGCAGCGGCTACACCACTGCAAGGTATCGGTCGACCTATCCAGATCAACATGCTGCACAAATGTTTCTTTCGCCGCGCCGCTCCCAAAATCGACCATCGAGTTTTTCGAAGATCGAAAATCGAAATCGAAAATCGAGTTTTTGGAAATAAATTTCCAAAAACTCGTCTCCACGACTGATGTGTTCATTGATCCTTCAAGCATACTCATGAAATGGCTCTGGCCATACGACCAAACTTCAATTTTCTGTAAACGGTGGAGTGGTACCCTTCTTGCGATAAAGCCGGCTTACCCCTCTCCACCCCCCAACCCCTCCCCCTTCTTCCACTCGCCGCATGTGTTCCTTCTTTCTGCGGTGGTTTTCATTGCCCGCAATAAAACGACGCTGAGTGCATCTGCTTGTAGTGGCAGTAGCCGGCGCGTCTCTTTGCTTGGTATCCTCAGGGCGGTTGGGCCTCCCCCTAAAAAGAGACAGGAAAAAAAAATCACGCACACAAACACATACATGAAGCTTTCGCGTCGTATACTCAGGCCACGGCAGAATCAAACACAAGGGAGCAGACGATATATAGACAGCGCCTCAGGACGTCCATCGTCTGCGCGGCGTCTATAGAAAGAGCGCGCGCGCACTCAGGTTGATTCAGCCGCGTATCGAAACGCCGCAGCCTAGCGTCATTTCGGAGCCCTTTAGACGAGCGCAATTACGGGCCGGTTGCTGCTGCGCTCTTGTTGATTTTGCTGGGGGAAGAAAGATTGTCCGATGGGCGCGTGCAGACGCGGTATTCTACGCTACGTGCGCGCTCTTTTGCGGCGGCGGCGGCCGCGATAAAAGGCATATTGCGCCCTCGGGTGCGTCCTGTCCGGCCGCTGAGGCTACGGCTACACAGCGCTGATCGCCGCCCTTCAAAGGCACTGCGGTGGGTAGGGCCCCTTTGCCCAGGGTCAGCCAGCTCTTTATCTCGACCGAGCACACTTCATTTTGAGGGCCTTCACCTGCTTTCGGTTTCGGTTTGCGCCGGGCCCTGGCGGAGCCGGGGGCTGGATAAGGAGGACGGGTCTCCGCCACCCCTCTTTGTTTCTATAAATGGTGGTCGGTGTACCGCGGTGCCCGCGATGAAACGCAATTAGCGTCTCGTGTTGGTCTTCCTCGACCCAGCCATGTGCGTGCCGAGGCGTTTGTCGAAGGCTGGGAGCGTCTGTCGGAATGGACTGGACTTTATTTTTTTCTTCGGGTCTGAATCTCAAGCGTATATACAAATGTTGTTTCCTAATGTCGCAAAGCGGGCCAGCAGCGCTCGCGTGCCGCCTATGGGGTTCGCCAGCCCCGCTCGATATCACGAAGATTTCTGTCGCCTTGCGTAGATCGAAGACAAGCGGTTGCGTCTCCGGTAAGCCTAAAGCTTCAGCTTTGAAGAGACCCCTTCGCAGTAAGCATCTAATTGGTGTCATAAATAATCTAAAAGCACGGATAAAATTACCATTCAACTTATTTGCCCTCACTGAGCCATCGTAAACGGTTCTCTAACGTCCACGACAGCCTATACGAGGACAGAGCAGTTAGGCGAGGGGATAGTTGGGCTAGTTGGTTAATCCTCGAGAAACAAGCAGCTCTGTTCCAAACAGGACGCTGTGAGCAGGCGCATCCCTAGCGTTTAATGTGTCGTCCAGGACGTCGCGTTATTTCCTAGAAAAGACCACTGCGTGAGCTGGGTCTGGCCTGTCCTTCATCACAAAGTAGACATAATGAAAAAGTCAGCCTTTGTTTCTCTTGCTACTCTGGCAAAATAAGTCGGTAACCATTGAATCAACAAGACCGCTATATGTATCCCAACATCGGCGAGGCGGTGCTTAGCAAGCGAGCAACCAGTGCCCTCTTCAGTTCGAATCCCATAAAGTGAGAGCAGGATTGGATGGCTCATTCTTTTGCTAAGGCGGCGCTGGCACGAATTCAACGTTTTGTTCAGCAGTTTTAACGCTCTTGCTTTGAAGTACCATTTACAGTGCGAGTCCGAGAGTACAGCTCTGTGTGCATTTTCTAAAATGGCAGCAAAACTGAGTAATCTTAATCACAGCAAAACAAGAAATAACGTAGCACATTAAACATTTATTCTGTGCTGGAAAAAAGACGCTGCGCTGATTCCGAAAGCCATTCAATGTCCTCTTAAAATGCTATTGATCAGAGCACCTTCCATGTGCTGTTACTCATAGTACAAGAATAATACCCCAATGAACTGATAGACGACCATAAGAAGTTTGAAACGAGTGAGCTACCGTAAATTTAAAAAAAAGTAGCCTTAACGAAAGTTTTTCTGAACGTAATAATAACGGATTGCTGGTTTACTATTGCTATTATTAGGCTGTCCTAAACAAGCGACAACCAATATGTATAGGCCCTCGTAAATGAGCTGACGCAGCTCCGCTTCCATCCGCACTTACCGGGTACAGCCAGCAATAGGTACGGGTGCTGCCGTAATCGGGTACTATATTCAGTCGAAACGAAAGCTACCACGAGGTGTCATGAAATGCCATTTCTAATGAGAAGGCATCGCGAAAAACACAAAGCGGAAACAAGAAAAAAAAAGCTACAAACACACACAACGCTGAAATGCGGCCGCTTGCCCTTCTTTGGATCAAAACAAACTAGCTGAATTCACAACTCTCTTAATCTGAGCGTTGAAATCACATTTATTTAAACCCGCTCACTAAAGATGTGCGCTGGGTTTCTGAGCGCGAAGAACATTAGAGCTCATCCTGGCCTTCAGCCACAGGGTTGGTGGCGGTCAATGCCAGCAGGTATGAACTTGATTACTAATACTGCTGCGCAATTGCGTATTAAATCGATGCTACTGCAAAGGAAACACTTGGCTCTGTACACTGCCGTGACCCACGCTTTCGCGCCTCTACTCTTTGTACCAATTCAATGGGAAGCATCAAAATTTCACGGCTGGTTCCCGGCTCTTCATAAATTCTGCACACTGTTGTGGCGCTCCACAATATAAGAGTAATGACTTCCAGCCTTCCGTGAAAACGAAGCAGTAGGTGCAATCACGAAATGTGGAATAGCATTACGAGGGGAGCGCATTTATGCCGACTACACAAGACTCTGAAAGCCCTCGCCAATTTCAGATCTCGCAGCAAGGGGCCCGACGCGGCGCTGCTGTTGCGCCGACAAACTTGAGCCTGGGTTCCCTGACAAAAAGGATGCAAAAGAATATGCAGTACAACCGCCGGAAGAGCGAAGTTTCTATGGGCCATGCAGGAAAGTCGCGGTTGGCAATTAATTTAGCGCTCGCGTTGCTTTCCCTACCTTTGGTATGACACTCAAGCGTGAAGCGAATTTAATGAAGTTATTGACGTTTATTGCATAGACCGGCGTTCTAATCTTCATCAAATAATTGCGCGCAAGGAGTGATGTCCAGAAAAAAAGAGTTTAAATGAATTCTCTTCAGAATTTCGGTCTTTATTTTGCAATGTTTAACCTTAGCACGGGAATGGGCACTAAAGCTGACTAAACATCAGGTCTGGTCTCTGAAATTAAGCCTGGAGTACAGAGGGGCAAATGATGCGGAAGAGGCCCGCAGTTGAGGCACAGCAAATTGGGTTATGTTACAGCTGTCGTGTTTTTACGGATCATACGGTGCTGTATGTGAGGCTTAACGTCCCAAGCATCTTCACAATTGAAGGCTGATGGATACATCGTACTGGACGGCTCAGAGATTAACTTCGAGACTGAGATTTCTTGAGATATGCTGGGCCTATGATGCAGAAGAGATGCGTTTTTTCATCTCGTTTCATTCGAAATGTAGCCGCTCAGACTGGAATTTGATCCCTCATGCGCATAGACGCCGCCCCCCCCCCCTCCCTCTCCCCCAAAGCGGTTTATTTGCCTTGCAAACAGGTATCTGGTGGATTTAAGCCTAGTGAGGTCTCATAGTTGTTCCTTGAATGTACAGGAACAGTATACTTAACCAGTCCTGCTTTAGCTACAAGGGTGTTAATGCCACTGACTTGTACACTGTAGCTGTTCCAATCGGCGTGCACTTTTCGCGTCTCACGACTTCTCTCTCACGATCACGTGTTTTGAATACACTATATCTTAGGTATTATGAAGAAGCGCAAGCCAAGGAAAGGCCAGTCTCGCTTTGTAATGCAGGCCGCAGACAGCGAGGCGTGTGAACAGGTCTGGAATGAGCACACACGCGCGTACAAGCTGCGTCTTGCACAGCCCCGTCAGTATCTCCCTATATCTCTTCTCAAGTACACTTTCAACTTTAGACCGCAGTTTAAAGCCGCTTCTTTCGGATAACGTGCGAAGATTTCTACCTCGCTATCATCACAGACCGTGATTCCTTCGGTCAGTCCTCTCTGACGAGGCTAGTTCTCACTTCGCAGTTCAGCACGCATGGTCTTCCATTGTTCTCTTGAAAAGTGCCGCCCTCCTTCCCTTCTCTTGCGCAGATCTTCGCGTGTCGATGCCACCTATCTCCTCTTCCCTCCTGGGCCCGCTCAGCGCCAGCAACGAAAGCGCCCACACGCTATTCGCCGGCAGGTTTCGAGCATCGCTACTGCCATCCCAGTACTCGGCAGGCTGAAAGGAAAATACTGGAGAAAAACACAACCCCCGTACATGGGTAACCCCTCCCGCTTTTCTGTGCTATTCTTTTTTTTATTTTTCCTCGTCCTTTTTCTGTGTGTATTTATAATAGTGCTTTGTGAACCTTCCCAGACGCTGACCGCCGATTCGTTTCGATGTATCCGCAGTGCTGCGTACGATCGACGAGACAGTCGGGAAATGGCTGGGAGGTTACGGGGTTATCCAGAGATGGGCTTTCAGAGGCTTTCGCGGACACGCTCGTAGTGTAGCCGGTTTCCCACGTGGGCTTCTTCGTCTTTCGGTGCCCAGGCTGGAAACAGGAAAGTCGGTTCCGCGTTCGATACGATCCGTGCCCGCAGCCCGCACTGGCTCGCGTGGTAGCCGGCACGCGTTAGGCCCTGTCAGGTTTGGCTTCTCTAACTGCTTCCAAAAGGAGAATAACGAGAAAAAGGACGAGGCTCCTCGTTCTCGCCGTTTCACTCTGTGAAGGCCGCACCATGAATAGGGAATAGATTAGAGGGAGACGGAGAAGTATCAGGGTGAAGGAGACAGGTGAAAGCGAGTCATGTTGCCCCGCTTTGCGTTCCGAGCAGGAATAAGTGATAGTGTAGGCGCTTCGTGCCGACGTCAATGTCTGGGAGGGCTGTGCGGCATTGGAAAGCGCTTCCTCGTTGGCGCACGAGACCGTTCACCTGTGGCGTTGCGTACAGGTGGGCCCAGTGACTAGCTCGCAATGTAAGGACACAAGCAAACAATTGAATCAACGGCGAAATTCAGTGCCTAATAAACTAAGTAACAGTATGTCCAATGAACTAAGTGTGAAACATCCGTCTGGGAAAGGAACAACAGCTGACGATAGCCGGATAGGTATACTGGGCAGTGTAAAAGAACATCTGTCTGAGCCAAGTGGTGACCGCAGGTCTCTCTGGACGTCGAGGAAGAAGTTACTGGCAGGAAAAGAAAGAGTTCAACTGAATTTGGCAGGCACTCGCTGTTAAGAAAGAACAATTTGCCGTTATACCCTTAACAAGTAAAGTACACAACCGCTGTATCCTGACAGTACTCACCTACTGAACGGAAAGTTAGGAACGAATGGAAATACATGTAAATAGATAGGGCAGAGCACAGCGGAAGGAGCATGATAGAGGGTTTGTTCAAAGACAAAAAGAGACTGCGTGCATCTAAGAACAAACTTTTATTAGTAATGGCCGCGATGCGAAGAACATGCCTTATTGTCTGGTACGCTAACTGACTGTATTTCAAGTAAAATAAAACGCACCTGCTGGCGTGAACGAATCAGACGATGATATGATATTGTGACGAAGACGAAGCTGGCAGTGGCGCGGGACGGAGCGCTCGCGCTGGGCCAGCGGCCATTAAATCATCTCTTATCCATTGTTCAACACGCCTCATTCTTCGGCTGGCCGCCATGTTACATTTGGTGCGAGGTGCTGGGATCCCTTCATCGCCATCCTCGTCCCGGAGCTTCGGTGTCCTGCGCCTACCGTGGACGTCGGCCGTGAGTGCCTGGTCCGTGCCGCCCGGCCATGCCCCAGCCCATCCGACCTGAACCGACCTCGCCGCTCACCCCAGCCCCGTCCCCCGCCCGGACCACAAGACACGACGACCCAAGACCCGACCGACCCGAGACCCGACCGACCCAAGACCCACACGTGAAGACACCGCCCCCCTGCCCCTGCCGTTCGGTGCGTCCACGGACCTCGGCCGTCAGCTCCTGGCACCCTACGGCCCGGATGCTTCGTGGACAGGGACTCATTCTCTCATCTTTCTCATCGTGGCGGCCAGCACTGCACCATCTTCTACATACTGTTCAACCCTTCTCTCAAGACCATCGCCACTTCGCGCGTCTGTTCGTCACCGATCGGTACGATCGCTCGGTGGCCCCGGGTAGTGTGACGAAGACGAAGCTGGCAGTGGCGCGGGACGGAGCGCTCGCGCTAGGCCAGCGGCCACTAAATCATCTCTTGTTCATGGTTCATCATGCCTCATTCTTCGGCTGGCCGCCACGTTACAATATTAGAAAATTGGCTGGGATAGTGCGGCTGCCTCTAGCGTATGACCGGGGCGATTGGGAATCAATGGAAAAGGCCGTTTCCCGGAAGCGTTAGTAACCTGGCTGATGATGATAACGAACTAAGAAGCCAAGAACTGCAGTCAGATCTGCAGTCAGAACAGCGATCAGATCTGCAAGAACTGCAGTCAGTCACCGATCATTGCCTCGTATGCTGTGCTTACGGACAAGATCCAGGCATGCATGTGAGATGCGAAGCTTCTCGTGCACACGCATGGTAAATGTTTGTTTTTATTCAGTCCGCAGGACGAAACCGTTCTGCGTCTTCTAACGGGTAGCTAAGCATCCGGTTTGCTTCAAAAACAAATTAGCTACATCTGACGTTGAGGACAAGCAATGTCAAAAAGCACGTTGAATTGCAATTTAGTGCCACTTATTGGTTGCGTTGTGGCTATAGAATTTATTTTCAAATGCCCTCGCAAGCTGCACAGGTATTGTAAACACATTAGGGCGAGCATCAGCTATGACTTTTTTAACATCAAAAAACAAAAGTGCTGATTTTAAACAGTTAAAAAAAATTGCAGCAACAACTACAGAAAGTCCTTCCCCGATTTCACGCCAGGTTTGTGCGCTATATCGTCGAAAGTGCATGAATTTGGCCCACATTACCTGCAGAAAGAGCACAGCGTTTCAAATTCGATACAACCAAAGATAAAGTTGTTCTTTGTTTTCCAGACATAGATTACACTCCCCAAGGCCCGTCAAAAACATTCTGAATGCACTCGAAGCACTGACACGGGTGGTAGCAGAACAAATTAAAACACAACAATTTAGTGTGCTTTGATTCAATCTCGGGTGTAATATGCATCCTCCTGTATATTTTATAACTTGAAGGTGCATTCTAATCACGACTAACTCAGTATGCAATTGAGAAGATACAAAACAGGGCAGTGATGTTCGTTCACGGTAATTGGAGTAGAAATCTTAGCCTGCGAGAAATTAAAACCAAACTGAAATGGCAGCAGCTGAAGGAGCGCAGAAATGATTTGGGGTTAAAATTTTTTCATAATATACACTACTGTAAAACCGGTATAAGTAGAGATCTATTCATAAAACCTCCATCTGATGCATCAAAAAGGCGTGACCACTCTCTGAAAGTTCGTGAACTTTCTCTTAAAGGTGACATCTTGCGTTATTCTTTTTTTGCACGTACGATTAGAGACTAGAATGCTTTGCCACCAAATGTTTTTTCAGTGCTAGCAAATGATGCTTTTTACCACGTTTTGCGCATGTGATTTCGAAGTGATTTTTGTTACGAAGATGTCCCCCCTGCTGTAATGCCTGAAACAGGCGACGCAGGTAATAAATAAGTAAATAAAGAAATAAATAAAAAAATTTGTGTATACACTAATTAATGATAATTTGAACGAATTAAATGACGTATTATGACACCAGAATGACAAGGGTAGCTATTTACCACGGCTAGAACAACTCATTCGGTGCTTGCGATAAGCCAACTCCTTTGGTGAAATAGCGGTTGCTTCGAGTACAAAGTATAGGTTGGAGCAACCGAAAAGGAAATAAAAATAATAAGCCCCTGCCTGCACCACGTACGTACAACAGGCTTAACCCAATTCAGAAATAAAAGAATAGGCCCGTAGGCAAATTGTAATTTCACCACCCGTGGGTGGAAAAGTAAAATAGAAAGGAAAAGCTACTATAGCGACCCACAGCCGGCGGAGCGGGCCCGGGGAGACTCCCCTGATCTCCCCTGGGAAGTAGCGGAAGGGATGGGCAAATCGATGGGAAGAATGGTTGTAAGGAATAAGTTGGGACAAAGGCTGGGAATGGGGACAGCGAGGTTTTTGTTCATATCCTTCGATTGTCTCGACTCCAAGTGAGAGGGCTTCACTATCGCCAGGGCTTAGTACAGTTATGTTATCTCTCATGAAGGGAAGCTGAATTGTTGTCGCGAGAAAGGCGCCTGAGAAATCTGGCGTTGAATGCGTAAAATGAATTTCCGTATTAAGACGTTAGCAGCGCTGTTGGAATGAATGTTTCGGTCATCATCATCTTCTCATCCGTAATTTTGATTTCTTTGTGTACGAATTTGTTCAAACAATAGGAGGTGAGTCGGAGTAAGGTCATGGAAGAATAGGCTGTTTGGCTGACGACATTTGCTTACAGCATGTTGTGTAACGTGTGATATGTAGGCGACTCAAAGTCCTAAACCAGCAAAAATCTTTGCTGAGCGTTTGCTAGCTGCTTCCTTTGTGACAATGACGCAACCGAAACAGCAGTAGGCTTCATTAATCCTCCGCTATCGCTTTGTGTGTGCTACTAAACAGCGATTAAAATGTCGTTATCTTCCCCTCATAACTTACGGCATTGTCTTTCTTGCTGAGGCTGCCTTGAATGTCTCTGCCAGAGAGACATATTTGTGCTTCCGTTCTTTTCTGTAATCGGTGTGGGTCATGGCGGATGCCTTTGACAACATTGCATTCAATTTTTCTTCGCGTCAGGCGCCAACATCGTGGACAGCCACCGGACACATTCAAGAGATGGCGCATGGTCATTTCTACGTATTCAGAACAAATAAAACACTTAGTTGCGTAGAAACGTGAACGCTTACCGCACGTCATCTGTCCTTTTTGTAGCATACTGGTTAGAGTAGCTGTGATTTCGATCGGGTGACGTGGCGGTTGGTCGTCTTCACGAATAAAGCTTGCTACTATGCCTAAACACAGCGCTTCAGCTCTTGACAGCCTTTATGGGACGGCGCACTGGACTTGCAGTCTCCGTTATTCAGTGTTTACATCAATGATATAGCGAATATCGACGAAACAGCTAAGTTTATCATCTACGCTGACGACAGTAGTATACTGTTCTCAGGACCTGATATTAACACATTAGCAGCAAAATGCAATAGCGTGCTTTCAAATCTGTCCTCGTGGTCGCAAGCCAATCGTCTACCATTAATCTGAAAAAGACGAAGATAATAATTTTTAGATCAATAAAGAAGCTCTTTTGTCTACAACACGCTATTACATTTTAGGGAAAAGTTATTGACATCGTTGAACATCATAAAATTCTAGGTGTAACCTTTTCCTCGAAACTTACTTGGGACCTACACATAACTCAGGTATGTAAAAAACTTTCATCTGTCACTAGAGCATTGTCTCGATGCAGATCGTTTCTTCCGGTCTAAATCAAACTGCAAATTTACTATGCGTTGTTCGCTTCATATTTTAACTATTGTAGCCTAGTTTGGCTCACAACAACTAAACAAAATATCAATAGAATGAATGCTCTGCAAAAGAAAATCGTTCGCATAATCGCAAACATTCCATATTCCGCGTCCACATATGCTTTATTTAAAAAATACAGGCTAATAAAGACTGAACACCAACTCACATATCGCATTCTAGCACCTTTTCATTCCACGCCTACAGCACTAAAAGGCTTTTTAATAAATACCGCTTGCCTTACAGCTGGTGTAAATGATGCGCGTACACGTGGCACAGACCCATGGTTCGTGCCTCATTTTCGCACTAAACTACAAGCTACAAACACTGCACTACTCTCTTCCTACCATTCTTAACAAGTATCAGGACACAGAATTTCTCACAGTGAAACAGTTGCAGCAGTTTTTTTGTAAATATGTAACGTTTCTTTTTTTTTCTTACTGTTTTATATGATTTCCTGTGTTTGTTTTTTGATGTGATGTTAATCAGAGTACGACATCGTTCAATCTATTATGTGTTGTAAGAATAGGTTCTTCAATGTTAAAAATCTATTTCTCATTATAAATAGTGATTCAAATCATCTGCTTTTCAGTTATATCTTGTATTGTATTATATCTGCTCTTGTTTTGTGATCTATTTATTGCATTTCCACTGTTTGTCGTTTTGTAAAAGCCAAGTGAAGGTTTCAGTGGCCACGTCAAGCTGCCCAGAGCAGCTTTTAGCCCTGAAAGCCTTCCAGTGTAAACTGGAAAATAAACCTTCAATTGAATTGAATTGAATTCTGTCGTGAGTTCATGAAGGCATGCAGGCGCTGTTTGTACTTTCGCTAACGCTGTGATCGTGGTCCGGTCGGTCTGCGATGCTGCACATTGCTTTATCCAGTTCGACAAAGCGAATTGAAGTAGAGAGGGGAGAAAAATAACTTGGGCTACTTTTTAATGGAAGGATGCAATACATACAGAACGTTGCATTGTGTCAGTGAATTGAACTATTTTTATGCTTACAGCTTAATGACCATCCCTCACTAACAGTGGTGAGTTTGTACGGTTTTAGTAATGAAGGAAAATACCCACCCAGTGCAATAAGACGC
Source organism: Amblyomma mixtum (assembly GCF_055824585.1). NCBI lineage: Eukaryota > Metazoa > Arthropoda > Arachnida > Ixodida > Ixodidae > Amblyomma > Amblyomma mixtum. The sequence continues at coordinate 162,226,978 of NC_143016.1, read as the reverse complement.
AGCATCGTGCCCGAAATACGAAAGACTGCTTTTTCGTTTTGTCTTAAAGGGCCACTGCGCAGGGTCCGGACATTTTTGAAAAACAAGCCCACTGCATAGATGAGGCATCGAAGATAACCTCTGCAAAATACTAGAGCCATGCGCGCCCCCAAAAGCTGCGAAAATTCAAATCAAAGCCTGTTCGTTCTTTCCTTCCCTCAAAAACGGGCCCGGCCCACTACTCTGCACCCCGCTGACGTCAAGGGGGGCTACTTTCGCTAAAGGCACTCCATTGGTGCATCGTTCTGACTGACGGGAGAAGGTTGGGCGTAGCCTTGGCGTCGCGTCGTCTGCACAAGGCTTTCCGCAGCGCCTTCTGTTCTGGCTCATGCCTACAAACCCGCATGAAGGAACAAAAAAAAAAACTGCGGAGGGAGCGTGCGGCGACAGCCTTGAACCCTAGCCATAAAAAGTAAAAAAATAGTAAAACTGAGGGAGTTGGTTCGCCCCCCGCCTCCCCCCCCCCCCCCCCCCCCCGCCGTGATCACGTCACGAGACGCTCTGCGTGCGCGCTCCCTTCTCAGTTTCTTTTCTTCTATGCGAGCCCCCCAACACAAGGTTTTAATTAGTAGTGCAGCAGAGCCTTTCCCTCGCTCGCCCACTTGACCGCTCCACACACACACCGCTTATCTTTCGTGCATCTTGCGTACGCCTTGACTCCAATGAATGACATATGCTTTGGAGCGGAGAAAAGACACAAACACACAGAACACAAACACGCATGGAGAAAAGCAAACGGCCGGTTGCCGGGTCCGCGCTTCGCCGTGTGTTTCGAACACAACCGACTTCCGCCCCTCCGCTCGTGAAACGGTGGGGAGGCCTAAAAGAAAATGGAAAGGTGGCTCGTTAACTGGGAATGACAAACAGATGTATGAAAGGATGCGCTCGCTAACAAGTCTAGGTGGTCGAGCCGATCGCGCCTCTCGATCGTTCAGTGTGCGGAGAAAATGCAAAAACCAAGAAAAGAATTCTATTGAAGGCGGGGCCATGACGTCGCCCTGTGACGCACTCCACAGACACCACGCCTCCGGCTTACACCGGAGAAGGAAGGGGTGATTTTGCCTTGCCGAGCCTACTCGACGAGGAGCGGGAGAGAAGAATTTCGAGGAGGGAATGGAAGGAGAGGAGGCTCGCTCAAAGAGAGATAGAGAGTGTCTGCTGCGCTGGGGTGGGCACGGGCCCTTTAACGACCAATTTTTGAGTAGTACTGTAGTATTTTTGCGTAGTGCTGTAGTATCGTCGGTAGCTCTGTACCAACACGGGACACTGCAATAATACATATTTATTGTATTAATACAAGTTAAAATCAAAAATAGCACAAAAAATATTTTATGACGACACATTTTCGGTTTTGTTTCTCGACTTGATAGTGAGTAGTACATTGTTCCTTTCGTATGTCATGACGCGTGGCATCAGCTCTTTAGCTGCATAAACTTCCACGACCAGGATCACTTGCATGATTGAAATGTATAGTAGCCGTCGTCCGGTAGCACACAGGGCATTGTGAGAGGCGTCTGGTTGAGCGGACGGTCGCCTACTGAAGGGGCCGACTACATCGTCGCTGAAGTAGAAGAGCTAGGTGCGACTGGTTGGCGAGGCATGACTGGGGAACACAGGGAGAAATGCCAACAGCGCCAGCTATTGGTCGTCTATCGAAACATAATTTGGTCTTTATAAACACAGTCCCGCATTTGCCTTTCCGCAGCCGCGTCTTACCCCTACGTAGAAAGCGCCGTTTTCCAGTTGCAGCCTGCTGTTACAGACTATCTCAAATGAAGGGGGCGTGGTCAAGGTACATAAGCCCTCGGGGCATTACCTGACATCGCACAGCACACGGGCCGCTAGAATTTAGCCTTCATCGCAATTGGGCTGCCATGGCCGGGATCGAACCCGCGTCTTTCGGGTCAGCAGCCGAGCACCGTAACCACTGAGCCACCGCGGCGGGGCTCATCGTAAGTTGAGTTATGCGCTGCTAGCATAAGGTCTAAGTATTACGAACATTTTGCGAGCTGGTTTACATTTCCGGAGACAAAACAAAAGCGAGCGTGAGGCGGACATAAAAAGAAACGATGATCGCAAAAAATATGCTCACAAAACAAAGGTTCTGAGTGCAACGCCCGCCCTTGCATTGTTTGTCACGGCTGGTGAACGGCGTCTCCTTGTACGGCAGTTACTTGGTGAAATTCAAACACTTTTTTTCTTTCTGCCCCACTGCTGCTGAAGCTTTTCTCGGCGTGTGTGGGGGGGGGGGCCTTAGATGCTTTTTTTTTAATCATGCGATGTACATATCAAGGAGAATTCACCTCATTTCTGTAAACCTTACCAATAAATAGAAATCGTACGTCGCGACATCAGCGCAGAGCAAGCCGCAAACCATAACAGGCGCCTACGCTCCACTATTTCTGTTCCACACGTCAACAAAAGCGCCAAGTCTGTAGTTGGGAAGCATCTGGGCTGTATATTAAATTATGGCTTGGTTCGAACTCTTCCCGCCTCTTTCGTTAATGACAGTGTGCCACGGGTGTACGGCGGGTGGTTCGTGTAATCATGCCACGACCGCAAGGAAACACTAAAATAAGAAAAAACTGAAAGAAGCAGTACAGTGGATTAACGACCAAGTACGACGGCCAACTGCAGGGACCGGACACACGAGAAGCCCGCCAGGCGTGGAGTGCGTCGAGCGCCTTCGCCGCGGACGATGACTCGGCCGGCCCTGCAGTGTGGTACCGCGTTTGCGCGCCAGTAAGCCGTCTACACCGCTCCCTCCGTCATCTTTCGCGCCAAAATCAGGGTTATAAGGAACGAAAACAAGGAACTACAATCCGTGCGAGGGCACTTAGGCCCTGAATCTCTTTTGAGCGTTGTTTTTAAGGTGACTACATTAAACCTCACATTTTGATCTCAGTCCTCGAAAAAGCTTTCGAAAACCCTTGTTTGCTGCTGTAATATCTGTAGAGCCCTTGAGAGAGAGCGAACCACAAAGTTTGACAGTACAACTGAGGAAACAAAGCAACTTCTGAGCTTTCTCATCTTGTCAACACCCGGTAGTACTCACTGGAGACACAAGACAATGACGGCGGGAGATTTTTTGTTGTTATTATTAGCTGCTGAGGCTTTATACTGCAACATGCGTCTGTATCCGCTACACTGATTGGTCCAACACGGCTACGGCAGTGTTGTGCAAAATGTCGGCAGTAGGAAATGGCTTTCGTGGCTCAGAGTGGCGAGATGACAATACTACTGGGGCTTCGCTGCGTAACTACAGCCGATTACACTAAACAAGTATAAGCAAACGGGTTGCTCTGTAATTATGTTTATATTTTTATAAGCGTTATGGCTGAAAAGTTAAAAGGCATCGTGTGGACCCAAATCCAGAGGTAGTGTGGAGTACAAAAAAGAAGACACGCGTAGGGAAAGACAAGTGTAGTGTGTGATATTAAACAAGGCTTGTGGAACACCTTTGTTGTTCCTTAGGCTTCTATTTCTTTCAAACGCCTCTTTTATTGTGCGCGTTGTAGAATTTTGACCCCACCTGCTAAGGGCCCCTGGGCAGGGTAATTCATAAGGTGTGACAGGTGCGAATGCAGGAAATGTTCTAAAGTGATGCAAGAAAAAAAATAAAGGAAAAGCGCTGAAAAGCTACTATGAGAAGCAAGTAAACGTAACATGGCCGTACTTAAAAGGAGAGCGTGGGAAAAGCATGAATGAAGATAAAACTACAGTGTGGTAATGGTAATAACACTTTAAGATGCAAACGCAAGCGAATCAACCGTGACGCAAAAACTCCGAAGCAATACGAGATTATTAAGTATTATACACAGGCACAAAAAGTTATCGACGGATGGTAGAAATGCATTTAGTCATAAACAATAAACGAGAATAGACTACAGCGGAAGGATTAATACGGCATGTAAATTATGGAAGGAGAAGAGATATAAGCAATTCGAGGCCTACTCTAGAATAAATCGAGTTGCCTCTTTTTCACATGAAAAACACAGTAAAATGGGTCGAGTTATACAGCGGAAACTGCGGCACAAAGAAACGAACTTTGTCTTTTACTTCCATTATTCTCTGACAAAGGACATTTGGTATTGAGGGGAGTGTAAAAATATCGGTCGCGTCCGCCCCTTCGAGAATGGGAAGAAAGGCGCCATAAGAACAGGGCACGGCTGACCGATAAGTTCACCTTTGTCGCTTGAACGGACTTCAAATGAAGGCTCCTTCTGTACATACTGTGGTTGAATAGCCGAACTGAGTGCAGGGGTAACAAAGCAAGGAGTCCGGGCGATGAAGCTATCATCACGATATGCGAGCTTCTGGCGTGTGGCCGCAGACAGCCGGCCTGTATAGAACCCATTTTGTTTATGTGCCGACCTGCGCTCGCTCGCAGAGAAAGATGGTACCTGATTATACACACGTGGTTATCAAGAAGGCGTGTTGTGAGCGCATTCAATTTGCCACACGGATCTTGAGCTGTTGGATGGCCGGCAATTCGATGTGCGTTTTTGAAGTTCGGTCCTTCTGAAATATTCCCGGGCCGTCCTGTTTGGCGCCGCGGGCATTGTAACCAAGGTTAAAGAATGCAGCGCGAAAAGACAAGGACAAACGAAGAAGTGGACAGGACTGGTGCTGTTTTTTTAATAGAGATCGCGATAATATTCGCGCAGGTTACAGCGGCATCTTGCTTGCTCGATGTAGATAGAAAACAGCCCAGTGTAGAAGAAATCTGATGAACTAAAGTGGCTGTTTGGGCTTGTTGGCCAGTGATCATGGTTAAATAATGCAGCGCGAAAAGACAAGGACAAACAAAGAGGTGGACAGGACTTGCGCTGTAGCGCCAGTCCATTATTTAACCATGATCACTGACCAACAAGCCGAAACAGCCACTTTAATTGTAACCAAGGTGTAGTGGCATCTGGAACATTATGGTTGTTTACGGGTGAGAAATGCTTCCTTGCCCCAAATAGCTTCGGAGCGCTGGATATCTTACGCAAGCCGCACTGCACGAGTAGAAACAAGCAAACATCGTGGTAGGGGAACTTATAAATGGGGCCGTTCCTTGCTACCACATGTTACACTTGGCTATGTGACGCGTTGTACCTGTCTCTGTTGTGTTGTAGCAGGGTGTGATCTGCTGTTTTATCACTTCGTTCTGCAATTTCGCTCTGTGCTCTACATCTCTGAGTCACTGTATCTCGTGTTAGGTTCTCAGACCGAGGTGTAGCCAAGTTTTCTGCAAGGCTGCATAATGAATAGATGAATTTCGTTCGCATAGCGGACCAATGTACTGCACAGAAGGCGGCGTAGGCGTAACTTCGAAAGAAACAAGAAAACGATGTGGGCAAGTCAAGTACCAACCTCTTAATAGAAACGACTCAAGGAGAAAATCATTCGGTAGAAGCAACACAGTGCAGGCTGGCACTCTGTGAGGATTTTGCGCACTTTGCCTAACATAATGTCCAAAGGTGATTGAGTTTCCCGTTCTGTATTGTTGTGTGCTATTGTTTCGTAACTGTAACTTTCAAGACGAAGAAGGCAGAACACCGACCAAAATAAAAATGAACACTATAAACGACGTTTCGGCGCCCACACGGGAGCCTTGTTCACAAAAAGCTCTGCCTTCTTCTTCATGTACACCCCCGACCAGACGGGTTTCCGTCCAACCCTCGACTACTTCAACTGTAACTTTCGTGCACTAGTTATTACATGACAGCTAAAGTATACCGCTGGCGCACTGCTGAACCTGTGCCCAGGGTGTGCTATGCAAATACAGTAAGCGTACCCTTTTTATTTATTCACATTCTTACTCGTTCATTCGCTTTGAGTACATATGCTGAAGGCCCGGACAGCACACAATGAACGAAAATCAATTAAAAAGCGCCCACTAGAAATCGGTTTGATGATTACAGGGTATCATGCGTGATTATAAAAAAATAGTGTTACACAGTTAGCTTGAGCAGAATAGGGAAAAAATTATCGCAACAGTTAAAAAAGAATAATGTTCCTAAGCAGCACGACGTGTGGTGTTTATATTCTTCGGTACTATCTCACTTGCATTGCTTTTTCCTCCCGTTTGTACTTCACTCTCCTGCTTAGACATACAGCACGTCCGCAGTATACAATAAATAAATAAATAACAAGGATATGCAATAAAATATTAAGGAGCGGCAAGAACCATCAAAGATGAGCACTAAAAAACGTATTTTGTCATCAAAGAAGAAATTAGTCAAAGAAACTTTAAGGAATAAATTTCCAATTCACTTTGCTCATTTGAATACGTGGTGCAAATAATAAGAGCTGCCAATGGAAAATGCCATCCTTCAAAAACCTCTAGGTTGAAGGCTTTACACATGAAAAAAATTCCCTCCGCGGCTTTGGCACACTGCAAGTTGTTTAAGTGACGAATCTGATGTAGCATGAGCTTGTCTTGAACTCCATAAACATTTGTTGTTGGACCATATACATACATTCACCGATGGCATTCCGTTTGACTCTGGCATACCCCTAGTTTTCCTATGTGCTTGTTTCGTTAGAGTACGCAGGAATAGGGTTTCCTCTAACTTACACTGCACAGCACCCACAGCTTCTCGTTTGCTACTTTCTGCTCTTTCATTGGATAACGACCAATCGAAGCAACTCGTCCTACCTGGCAATGATACTAACGGGCTGAATCCATGGATCACCTAAGAAATACTAAAGTTGTATTCAGGTCGTGAAATCGACCACCTGGTGTTATGTCGCGGACTACAGGAGCACGATCCGGACAGTGCAAGAGAATAGTGAAGATAACAATACTTTCTTTGGTTATTTTCGTAAGAATCCGTTGATGGTCATTCGACAATCTCCTTCAGGTTGTAAGCAGCAGGCTGCTTATATCTCTCAAATTACATGCAGGCAGCAATTGTATCCTGTAATACTGAGCCTTTGGGTGAAAGCAGGAAATTAAGCGGAAGAAACAGAGCTGTCACGAATTCAGAAAAAAATTACAGGCACAGCAATACGTAGTGAAAAGCAAGCAACCAAGAGCGGATTATCAATTAGAGTTAATTTTGCCCATGTTAAGAGGTTGAAATGGACAAGAGAAGCCCGTGTTAAATGAGTGCTGATTACTGATAGGTGGTTTTGTTAGCGTAATGAATTCGAAGAAAGGAGAAAAGGTACGCTGCAACTAAGGTTGGAGAGAAGGAGAAATTCAATTACAAAATTTTCTGTGATGACGTTGCCGTGTCTGGTGCTGAACAAGATTAGTTCTTTTTTATTGGGAGATATAGGCCTTTCCACAGCAGTGGATGGGAGTTATAATTATAATGATGACGTCATTCATCCCTATCAAGTAAAAACAAGGTTAAGTCTCAGGGGGTGCACAGGTATAATAGAGCGAAAACTGCCAGCAGGACCTAGATTGTTCACAACTTGACGCTTAGCTACAGTGTCGCGCTGGAGACCTCATTTAATCAAGTCTACCTTTTTTGGAAATCAGTTTTAATATTGAGGCAACTGCGGAATACTGTAGGACACTGTTGTGAACATATTGATGGCAGTGGTTTAGCCTTGCGATGTGCAGCCAAATCTAGCTTTTTAAGTTGGTCCATCGCTGGCATCAAGTAGTTCAGACTGCCATAGAAATCCAATGGGGCAAATTTTTGTCAATAAATAGCAGAAGACTACAAGCATCCGGAGGGGGATCTGCGGATATACAGATTGGTATGGAGCAATCTTAGCATTTTCGAAAAAATTGCGTTCATAAATTTTGGAAAAAATCCACTTGTCTAGAATTTCCGCGTAACTCAAATAACAATCATTCAGTGTCAATGTTGGGGAAAACATTTATCAGCCGTGGCAGTCACACGCGACGCAAATAACACCGCGTTCCAAGAATTTGTTGGTTGATTAGAGCCCGTTACTTCACATAGCCATGTTGGGGAATAGCTTCAGTCTGTTCGAGCAAACAGGACTCATTGAAGTTTCAAGTAGCGGCAAGGTTACTGGGCTCTTGCCCTCAGAGACAAAAATGAACTGCGCAGTGTCGTCTCTTTGTTTATGGTTGGCTGCTCGGCAGGATGTTTACTATAATTGCAGACAAGCCTAAGCTAAATACCCGACATATAGACCATCCGGCTTTTCGAGGAAGGCCCGCCGTGGTGTCTCAAAGGCGATAGTGCTTCACCACTGTGATGTCGCAGGATACCAGCCGCGAAGGGTGCATTGGAAGGCGATGATATGTTCAGAAGCACTGGTACTTGGGGTCAAAGTACTCAGGCGGCTGAAACTAATTCAAAGATAAGTTGTCTCACAGCCGCGATTCCCACCCAACGGCAAATATTTGTACGGAAAACCGAACAATAGATTGGTTTTTGCAAACTTAAAAAGTACGAGGAGGAGGCCATGAATGCATTTAAGCAATGATGACATGCACCTTCTTAAGATGAGACTGCTGACATAAGTTCCTCCCTTAAAACATACCAAGTAGGTATCAAGAGGGTTGGTCTTTGAAACATTTGCTTACCAACCAGAGGCTGTGAAATTCGACGGAGAAAGAAGCACTACATGCAAACTGCGCAGTGGAGCCCAAGATTTCTGCATTAAAAATCTAATCTTCCCTAAATACTGCATCTTGTAATCATTTCCGCCCGTTCGGCGTTCAACAGCCCTTCACCTGACCCTCGCCACTGCGCACAGGCGCCGCAGACGGTTTCGCACGGTTGTAACAGAAGCCGCGCCGGCGTGTGTTACGTGCATTTTTTTATTCTCCCCGCACGGTCTTTAGAAACCAGTCTGCTCGGCGCTCGTTCTCCCACCATCTTCGTTTTGCGTCTCTTCGCACCCCGTCTGCACCCGAGCACGTGTATACAAACCGGGGGGCTAGAGAAGCCAAAGCGCGCGTCCAATTTGGCGGGGCACGACACCGACGCCGGTTATGTCGAAGACGCCTTAGCATCAACGACGTGGTCTTGGTCGCGACGTCGGCGGAGGCGTCGTTCCGGTTGCGCGATCTACACATGCTCGCACGCTTCCAGAGGCGCCCAGCCATTCATTGGTCACGCTGTATCCGCATCGCGGCTTCTCGTCAGCCGGCTGAGGACAGCGGTAGCAGCAGCGCCAAGAAAACAAAGAAAAAAATGGACGAAAAAGCAGACGGCAAGATTAAGAGGTAAGCAGACGGCACTGAGGAGAGAGGGTGCGCGAGAGAGTAGCAGACGACGGAGCGTGTGACCCCGCGCGATTCAAGAAGGAGGATGGCGCGCTTCTCGAGGCATTGGACGGCCCGAATTGGGTCTTCCTCGCCGGGCGGCCCAGAAAAAGCATGGGCGCCCCGCGCGGACCTGTCAGTCGCGCACACACTGCCTCCGCCAGCGCGCGCTGCACCCAGTCTTCCAGCTCTCACCGCATACAACTCACCGCCACTCCTTAAACCCGCACCGGGCCACCAGAAAGAAGCACGACCGAATTTCTTCGCACCGCCAGCGCTGCTTCGGCTCTTCCTTCGACGCCCGCACGTACGCCAGCAGAGAGCGAAGTCGCCTTCTACCGCCTCGCCAGCGGCCTGTGGTGCGGGTGTGCGCGATACACTCTCCGGCAGGTAGCCCCGGCTATCGAGGAGTGTTTCACGCCTGTTCGGTCGTTGCTGCGTTCTACTGCAACCGGTCCATCGTGTTGCCAGTCGTCGGCATCCGTTCGCTGCTTGGAACAGCTGGAGGTCGGCCCGCTAGCTTCCCGAAAGAGGCTGTGCTACGCGGCGAGAGTGACTCCGCGCCGTGCCGCGACTCTCGGTACCGTTTGAAAGCGCAATCATTTTGAAACTCACCAGGACTTGCTCTTCCGCTGTGTGACCCGCTGAGACACACCTTCGTCGGAAAAGGCGTCCCGTGGAGTCTTGTTCACCTCTCATTCAAATCGTCGGAACGCACGGGTGAGTGACGTAAAGCGATTTCTGTTAGCAGAGGGCGTTTGATCTATGAACGGTGGAGCGTGTCATGATGTGCACACTAACATTTGCAAAGTATACCGCAATAGGCTGTGAGAATAAATGCGGTCGACATGTTCAGGAAGACGTAGACGGTTTTGCCCATGTTACCCTTTTCAGATGCGTGAGTGGAGAAATTTTGGGCTTTCATACTCCTCCACGCATTTATTCCGTTAAGTGCTCATTATTACGGTTACTTTAGCAAAAGCATGATAAGCGTACCACGCACGTGCAATAAAAACTGAGGGTCGATTCCCGCCGTGAATGGATAAATGTTGCCAATATTGTTGTTTTCTTACTCAAAAGAAATCTGCCCTGTCAAAAAAAATTCAAGCTTACCTTTGCCACTTTTTTTTTCCTTAAGGTTTTTTTTTTGTCCTCAAGAATGCAGAACGCCTCTCTCATGTTAACACGAGGAATAAGTTTCTGTGATTAAGTAGGACTTGTTTACAAAAAACGTATCTACTTAGGACGATCTATCAAATTGCAACCGCCTGTCGACGGCCATTGGTATCACATTCGCTTTAAGGCAGGTTTCTGGGCTAAACTGGCAGCGCGAAAGCTGTGGTTTGAACTGCACAAAGCCGCTTAGAATGCCTCAGTGCGACTATTAAGTATAATCCACCTGCATCTATCGGTCGAGAAAAGGCAACAACAAGGAAGTTGTCAACAAGACGACACTGCAGCCACACTTTTTACCGTCGACATTAATTGAGGGCTGATTTTTATGGAATGAAAATATAAAAGTAACGAAAATGTGCACTCCTTTCAATTGCTCATAGATTTCGGCTTGTAAAAGTACCATGTCCGACCGGTTTGCTGTGTTTCAGAAATGCAGTCTTGGAACGCTTTTGTTATTTCCCTGATTTCCTTGTATGACTCTAACATACCCTATAATTCTGAACCAAAGCATTTTTTGAGCGGAAAACCGTTTATGAACACACAGCTTTTTCATATAATCTAATATAACTATAACAATCACTATATCCCAGGTGACTTGAGAGGGACAGTTTTTATCAAGATGTAAATCACATACAACAACCGGCGCAGTAAGGCGTGGCCTTCCGCCTTTTTTCAAACGCATCTTTATGGGGCAGCGTAATTTGGAGAACCATTTCTTTTTCGGCATAATGAAATTTTCGTTGAAGAACGCCAGGTATGACGTAGTAGAAAACCAGCGCGATAATTCGAACGCGGTAGCTTCGCTAAATTATGGCAGAATTGCGGCCTGCTAACAAGCGCGTAGGGTTCTCGTAAAGCTTGAAGCACTGCATCAGTAGAAGCAGTCCCTGCAAGTTTATGTTACGGCTTACATTCCATGAAAAATCTAGAGCATAGCAGAAGGCAGAGCATCGGGCACTGGCACTATCAATTTTAAATAGTTTACGAGTGCGCACTCGTCCAATAGCTACGTGAACTGAACCACACGGAAAAGGCTTACTGAGTGTTAAGTAACCCTAATCTAAACTGTACAGAAAATCTAGGCTTACTTAAGCGCCGCGGTGGCTCAGTGGTTATGGTGCTCGGCTGCTGACCCGAAAGACGCGGGTTCGATCCCGGCCGCGGCGGTTGAATTTCTTTGGAGGAGAAATTCTAGAGGCCCGCGTACTGTGCATGCGATGTCAGTGCACGTTAAAGAACCCCAGGCGGTCGAAATTTCCGGAGCCCTCCACTACGGCGTGTCTCATAGCCTTAGTCGCTTTGGGACGTTAAACCCCATAAACCAAACCAAACGTCCTCTTCGCAACGCCCCTCAAATTGTGAAATTACGCAAATCATTCATCATGCCAAAACTTCAGTATGCATCCGCTGTTTGAAATACAGGGCATTATACTTTACTGATTCGTTAGAGGTGGCGCGAAATAGAGCCACCAGTTTCATTCATCGCTCGTACTCATACAGTATTAACGTTTCATATCTCAAGCTACAGTCCCAGTTATCTAGTCTTTCCCTGCGTCGGTGCATTTATAGCCTCTGGGTGCTCCACAAATTTTTTCTACTGCAAGCTCAGACAGGAAACATACATCTGCACATCTCCATTACGCACTCTAAGCGGATTAGTCATCCTTTGAATGTTTTCCGCCAACTTGCCCGCATGTCTGCTTCTTTTAAAGTAATTTTTCCTCCAAACACACACAAAAAAAAAACTGAAACGACCTTCCTTAACCAAATCGCATAGGTATGACATCGGTGAAAAAAGAAAATTTTAGTGTCTTGTATTAACCTCACCTATGTCGAGCGCTTGAAAAAAGCGGCTCTTAAGAATTGAAAGAGACTTGAAGTGACAGCTGTACTCTATTACAGTGCTTGCAGCCAACCGTAAGCCAATACGACCGTATCGCAAAAGACGCCTGTGTTCTGTGCGATGTCATTGCACATTAATCAATCAAATAAATCAAATCAAATCTTTATTTTCCGTGGAATAAGGATGGGGCAGTCGCAAAAAGCTGCTCCTAGTGGCAACTTGACGAGGCGACTGCCCCTACATCTTGGCAGCAGTTGGCATCGTATTATGCATAGTTCTCATACATTTGAAAACGAAATGACAAGCGCACTCAGTTAAAATACACTCACTATAGATAAATGACATCATTGGCTTTGTAATGATAACTCAAACTGTGTAATTAAGCCGAAAAGAAACAACGAACAGTAACATATATGAAAGCAAAAACAAAAAAAGGAAAAATGTAAATACAAAAAATACATGCAAAATATATAAAGACCGGAACTCACGCAGGCTTGTGCGTATTTTGAACACATGTAAATTTTACACACCAAGATAAAGCGGGAGGTTTTGTTACAAAACATTCTTTCACAAGAACAGGGTCTTCAAGCATTTTTTGGAAAGGTGACAGACATCCATTCTAGAGTTATTAAACTTGTTTAGCAGCATTGGGAGATTATATCCTAATGACTGCAAGGCGTAATTTTTTTAATGAACGCCAGGTGGTCGAAAATAATCGGCACTCCACCCCTACGACAACTCTTTTAAGTTTCCCCCTTCATTTCACGCCGTCTGCCACCCGTTCACTCACAGAGTGCTTCAGATGTTCACCCATAGCGGGACAGTTACCGCGCCCCTGGTTTCTTCATAAGCGCAGCGCTCTCCACCAGCACCTCCAAGGATTCCGAGTCTCCTTCGTCATGCTTCGGCGATTCTGAAGACGACAGGAACGCGTGGCGCTCTCTCAGCAGCGGGAGACTCGACAGTCGACGACTGTCCGCGCAAGCGGAAAGTTCATTTTCCGCTTTCAAACAAGGCCCTCCCAGTTACAGATTGCACTTGCCTGCGTCGTCCTGTCCATCCTTCGTGTTCCCTTCGCGCTATTATTCATGATGAAAGTACACCAACTCGCTCAACTTGCGATATTTCTAAAAACAAGCATTCCATCGCTTCCTCTGTCACTTTTCACTTTTGCGTCCGTTTTCTTTTGGCTTACCCAACAACTTTGGACAAAAGTATTTTTGAGCAGGAACGTATTGATCAACGCTATTTCTTCATATATTGTGAGATTTTACTATGACAATCAATATATCCGCAAATTTTTCTTTGGCAGGCATGCATTTTTTTATATTAGTGCTTTTGCTAACGTGAAAAGCCTTTCCCATTGATTTTATATGGCAGTCTTAACTGCTCGACGGTAGGTGTGAAAACAATATAAAAGAAATATATTGCTACACGTCGGAAGAATAGAGAACAGCCTTCAACATTTTCATAACAGTACCTTACAGTTTTCCCATATTCAAAATTTCTGTCTAAGAATGCTGGACATAGGCATGAAAGCACGTACTGCTTTAGCTATGAGAACACTAGTAGCACCTTCGATTTCGTTTCATATGTTTGCAGTGTCACCTTTCAGCCGCTCCTAAACATTTAAGCAATTGGGTGGATGAGGAAACGTATGCACCTGTCCGTTTCGCTGGTGGTTACTCTCGTAAAGGAGGGCTGCACAGAGGTAAAATATCTAACGAGAGCAGGAAATTGGGTTTAACCTTGCATCGCCGCATAGAAATCTCGTCTTTATCGCGTGTAGACAAAAATGTAGCACGAACAGCAACACACCAGACGACCTGCAAACGAATAAAACCATCTGACTCTCCAGAAAAAAAAAACGAAAAGCGTTAATACCATCATTACCTTTCTACAACGCAGAGTCAACATCACAAAATGCCACGGAATCCTGTGCAAGGTCTTCGAAAGTATGTGTTGTTTCTTTACAGGATATATTCACACAATTATCAACGTGCTGTAGCCTCAGGCCTTAAAATGCTGAAGTCTGCCGCGCTAGTGGAGAGGAAAAGAAGAGAGGTGAGGCAATCACCCTCTCCTTCGTCAATCACAAATGATATCTGGGCCACATTCTCTGTTCCGCAAAGAACGGCCCCCTCCGGGGCCATATATACCACAGACCACGGACCTCATATCAAAGGACAACAGTTGGAACTTTCGCAATGGCAACTACCTGACAACCATGAGGATGTTTTGTTGTCGTTCTGGTAAAAATTACGTGGCTGTAGCCAGGACATCAATAACCTTCCTGTTGTCACACAGATACCGGTAGAGATCACTACGGTACTCCTGCAACAAATTCCTGCTGCGAAGTGGTCACGCTGCAGTGTGGAAAACAAGATTTTCCTTTGAGCAATACGAACCTTATAGTGGAAGGCTTATTTTCGTTCCAGCACGACTTAATCAAGAGGTAAAAATTTGAAAGCTGAATGTTGAATACTCATGCCCCAAAGAACGGCGAATTGAAGAGAAGAGCAGTGTTAGCGATGTACAGTTTTTAATGTTATATCGTCAGGCGTACCATGAAAGCCTTTACGGCGTCACCTTTACGGCGTCACCTGCCATTTAGGGGTTTTTTTCTCGCTCTGTCTGCCGCATGCCAATCAAACCTCTTCTCCCTTCTGCACTTTTAGGGGAGGGAAGGGAGATGCCGTAATGAATATGGCCAAAAAGAAAAGGACTCAGACAACCGCCGACTTGGATGAAAAATAGTCTGCAGAACTATCCGTGAAAAAATGAGGGCTTCCGAGAGCTGTTTCTTCGCATTCCAAGAGAAGAGCAACCTGAGTCTCACAAGCCCCACCGCTAGTTGTGTTTAAACAGCCACCGGCCAGTGCAGTGGCGCATTGCTTGACTGCTGCACCACTGCGCTGGTAGTGGTATGAGGACTCGCCGCCGTCGATTAATGTGATACGTTTTGCGTAGGCACCACAGCCGGAGTTAGCAAACAACAGGAGATTCCAAAATGGGGAGAGTAAAAAAAAGGAACCAGTGAGTGAAAAAAAAAAGAATTTCTCAGACACCAGCAGATCTTCGTGCAACGTAGCCAGCCGCCCCAAAAAACTATCTCTGCAAAAATGAGGTTTTCGGGGATATTAGTAAACTGATATCGCATTTCCTCAGCATCAAAATAATTGACCGCCCCTCATTTTTTGTTGTTTTAAATTATTAAGAAAAACAGAGAGAGAAGAAAGAAAGGTTTCAGTCGGTACACCAGCTGATAAGTAACGGAGCCAGTTGGTGGATCGGCAGTGATTTCTTACTTAACGGCGACCAAAAGCTCCCCGTTCCGAGCAAGGAATCTAAAGAAACAAGCAAGTTAGAGCTCCAGTTGCATATTCCATTAGCCGCACGAATGGGACAGCGAGAGCAGACAACGGGACAAGCGGTGTCGCCGTCCATGCGTGAGTGCGCTCAACCAAGCCCCGTAGGGCGAGCCTTCCATTAGGGGGAGGATACGTGGAAGCCATCCCTGGGGCCCGCAGCCACGCGTGGCCAGCGGCAACGCCTCAGCGCCAAGAGTGGATTGCGAAGCAGTCGGAACGAGGACTGGCCGCGAACGAGGAAAGTTAATTAGGGTGTGCTGGCTTCCTTCAGAAGTACTGACTGCTTACTCTGCGAGTACTAGGTTGCCACAGGCCACCATGTGGGCTCGCGGTCATGAAACGCCAGCGAAATAGAGGGGGTGCACTTCAGATGATAGCGAGCCGGTTGTCATCGAGTTCCCGCTTAGTCAAGCTCTTTGCTTTTTTTTTGTAGGGCATAAAAACTGTTTCGTCTCATCGCGCAGCTGACGATACAGCGCCTTCCATCGCCTAAGCGCGGAGGCGTGCAAACTGGCTTTCATAGTCGATGCTTTAGTGCCAGCTGTCAGAGATGAGGAAAGTAAAGATGTCCCGCCGTCTATGTACGCCCCAGCACGACATGGTTTCAGAACTGTTCCAGAAGCCAGTTGAATCAGACCTACCATTCAGTCGCGCCGCTAGAACTCTATGCGCACAGTTGACCTGGGATTGATTCACACACATGGCCTTCGACCGAAGAGAGTAGCTGTAGGTGCCCAAGAGGCCAGGTATTTTAAAGCGCAGCTCTTAGGCGCCCGTCCATCGACGGCTCACCAACGACGGCTCACTGTCGAATTCGAACCAACGACGGCTCACTGCCGAATTCGGACCCTGGTGCATAAGGATGCAGCAGAGAACAGCAACGAGAGAGGACACAATAAAAGCAAACAAGTTCTCCTTTACTTAAGACAGCGAGTCGAGTCGTTGTCTGAACACACGTGTACCTGACCTGCCACTACGACTCGAGATACGCAGCGAGTGTGAGAATGGAGCTGATAAGAAGTTCATCATGTTCACTGTGTTGAAATGTGCACGATATTGTTCAGACCCAATCAGAGGTAAAAGGGCAAGCTGGAGCTTTTTTCTAATTTCCACATACTAAGATGCGGGGATAAGAAGCAGCCGCGTGTTTTCTTTTTCTTTTTTTTTTTGAATGCCCGCATGAGCCATAATACGCTGGCGCCTCCCGTTTGACGACACATACTCTTTTCCTCCAAGGTTTTGCATGGTAGTACACTTGCGCGACGGAGCTCCAAAGTGATGTTTAACGCGATGCTTTTTAATGACGTCGAAGGCTAAGGTTGTCACGGGACCTATAATTTAATAGTCGTCCATCAACTCCTTGAAGACACTAGCGCCGATCGACACAGAGCGGCACGCCTCAGACCCACGAGGCTGCTAAGGATCACTGATAACGGTGCAAAATGGGTCAAGCGCCTTGCATCATTAAGTGTGTTGTGTGAAATTTGCATTCTAACCCATAGCAAGAAGTTCCGCTGGAAATGTACTTTGCCTCTCTGTGAAACGAATTCAGAATATGGTGCTTCCAAACGTAGAAACATACAGGGGGGAAGGGGAGGCTGATACGGTTATCTAAGCTGCTTCTGGTTTTGCCGAGAAGTGCAGTGAGCTGCCAAAACTTTCTTGCCTCGCAATATAGAATATACTAAATTACAGCGTGTCAGGGTCCGACTTTCTAAAGGCACACACACGGACCCTCGGAGGAAGACCAGGAAAAGCTTTATCTGCGGCCAGACCAAGGTATCCACAGCGGACACTGTGAACCATACTCTTCTGGAAACGAGCAATTGGGTTATTGCTAATAGAAGCGCGATCTGTTTGGCCTCTGTAATGCCTATGGCCCTGAGGGTACAATAAATAAAAAAAAAAGCGAAATTAACGCTCAGTGGCCAGCAACCTTCATTTCTTTTCGTCGCAGCCACCCAGCATTCCACATCTGCTCTGCTGTGCCCGTTCCAGCTGCGGCACACTCATTTGATCGAGAAAGATGACTCCTCGCACACAGAACTACATATGTATTGTACTCTTTCGAAACAAAAAATAGAGAAAGAAAGAGATGTAGAAAGAAATGCGGTTGGGGCTCTGGAGGCGGCCGGGTTAACCAGCGAAAGGTGCCAGTTTGCTACCTTGGACGGGGGTAAAGGGAATGGGCGTGACATATTGAACGGAGAAGTGAGTTACAAATGAAGAATGGACCGAAAGTAAAGGCTTTGTGCCCTGAAAACTCATAGCCTATACCGCAGGACGACGTCTTCAAGGAACTGAACCGTACATGGCAGATCTCAAGAGCCAACAATCGCTGCGGCCACCGTGCGAACACCTTTGGCTCCGACAATGAGCGTGGTTCACCTCTTCCCAATGCACGGCGTAGAGGCTGCCTTTCGGATTTTGAAGCGTTTGAGAACAGGGCAGTACACTTTGGGCAGCTTGAAGTTGGCCTGCTTCGATGGACCGCCGCATTCTAACGAAAGAGATGCGAACGAAAACGGAGCTTGTATAACCTATAAAACACCAATAAAATAAAATATAGGCGTCTCCCTCACCACGCCCATTTCGCAACTAAACCGTGTGTAGACACTGAAATTGCACGAATCCCGGAGGCTATGCTACATTGCCATTCACTTCAAAGCGGCGATAACCTGTCCTTCTCTGTGCAGACGCTGTAAATGAGACTTTCTCAGACACAAACACAAATGTGTTTTTCTGTCGTACACGTTAACACAGCCAGAAATGACCACGAAATGAATGTTTACTGCGAATAATATGCCGATGGTGTTGCCCACAGCACTTCTTTAACCCTGCCCGGCTCTTCGCATGCGCGTGCCCACTCTGTCCTTTTCTCTTGGCCTGCCACGTCTCTTCCCACTCGTGTCGTGCACTCAGCAGAGGTCAGCAGCAAGACAACTCTCTCATAATACAGCTTTTAGAGCAGAGCCTCTGTCGATCGAGGGGGCTGGGCTACGACCACCATATTAGCACATAGGAGGTCTGTTAGAAAAGTATCCGACTTTATTTTTTTTGCGAACACCTGATAGATATGAAACAAGCGCGCTTGCATCAGGCGACCTTGAACCTTCATGCGCATGCACGAATTTTTTCCTGCCTGCCGATAGCGTCAGTCGCTGGGACACAGCATTTGAGTGAGGCAGTGCGCAGTGCTCTCGTCGGTTTTTTTGCAAGGAAAATGACGGAGTGAAAGGAGCAGCGCTACTGCATCAAATTTTGCCATAAACTGGGCGACAGCCAAGTGGAAACCATTCGAAATATTCAGACGGCTTTCGGAGACGATGCTGTGAGCAGCACACAGATTAAGCAGTGGTGCAATTAATTTAAAGATGGCCGCACATCGGTGGAGAACGAGCCACGCTCCAATCGGCCATCAACATGCCAAAATGACCAGGTCATTGCCGAACTGAACGCTATGTGATGCGGGACCGTCGCGTGACTATCTGAAAAATTGAGGAAGAGGTGGACATGAGCAATTTCTCCGCACATTCCATTATCACCGAAGATTTGGCCATGGAGAGAGTTGCGGCGAAATTCATGCCGAAGCTGCTCACGGTGGAGCAAAAGCAGCTTCGTGTTGAAGTCTCACAGGACATGCTGGATTCCGCAAACAGTGACCCCGACTTCATCAACATCATAATCACTTGTGACGAGTCTTGGGTGTACAGGTACGACCCGGAAACCAGATCCCAGTCGTCACAGTGGAAGCATTCCACGTCGCCAAGACTTAAGAAGGCCCGCCAAGTGCGCAGCAATGTGAAAGTGATGCTGACTGCTTTCTTCGACACCCTCTGTGTGGCAGTCCACGAGTACGCACTCCACAGGGTCGAACAATGACCAAAGAGTACTACAGGGATGTCCTCCGTTGCCTACGTGATGCTGTGCGGTGCAAGAACCCGGAGCTGAGGTCAACAGGAAATTGGCGCACCCATCGCGACAATGCTCCTGCACATTCCTCGCTCTCGATTCAGATATTTTGGCGAAAAACCAAACTCCTGTAGTTCAACAGGCTCCTTACTGTCCGGATATGGCCCCTGCGATTTCTGGCTGGTTCCCAAAATCAAAAGGCCATTGAAAGGAAAGCGATTTCAGACAAGGAAGAACATTATGGCTGCAACGACAGTTGAGCTAAACTCCATTCCGAAAGGGGCATTTTCGAAATACTTTCCACAATGGCAGCATCGCTGGGAGAAGTGTGTGGAGTCCTAAGTAGACTACTTTGAAGGTGACTAGGTTTGCAACGCTCCAGTTATGCAAGTTTTTTTTTCTACGGCCAAAGGTGGATACTTTTCTAACAGACCTCGTATAAGTTTTGCGCCCATCAAACGGTCAGCAAGGAAGTAAGCTGAGCTGTGATTAGGGCCAGAGGCAGTGAGGTCATTGCTTGCATAAAGATGTCCATGTATTTCATCCCTGCGCTCAATGACAACTGAGCCATTTAGCGAGTTCGTCACCTTTTGTTTACTTCAGTTGCATTTTGATATCTAGTCTGCAATGTGAAAGGGCACTTTAGTCAAGTTAACTCCACTGCACCCCGCTACAAGATAAAGTGTTGATTATGCGGAGTTCTAAGGAGGACGACCGGCACTCGCGCATTCAGAGTGTAGTAACTGAATGTTACCCAGTTCGCCGAACACGGTTGATTGCTGAATAGGTATACATATTCATAATGATTCAGAAATCTAACATTTGTGGACCTGCCGCAATTTATCTCTAACACTCGTCGCTTGCAGATTTCGTCACGTGGTGCTTTGCGCCTGCACCTATGGCTAGTTAGTACACAATAAATTTCAAATTAGTTTGAACGATTTTACATCCCGAGAAGACGTCAGGGTGGGTTTGTAGCACTGTACCTATAGTAAAAACCTAGTTCCGGCGACAGATATCCAATTTACACTTTCATGCTGCTCCACACTGCTGGTTACAACGTTTGTACTCGGTCTCAGTGACATACCGCTGCTACCGCCCTCCTGGGTTTCCAGAAAGAGCGACGCATACAATTAGTAAAAAATATAGAGAATAAGTAAGACTAGTGTGACGGCGGCTCTGAAAACTAATTGTCTCAAATGTGCTGGAGGTATGCTGGAAGTTGTCTGTACGGAATACGGCAGAAGTACCCGTGCTGATATACCTTTACCAAATACTCCCGACGTAGGGGAAGAGCCATTTCATATCATGGACTTTCCGTGCAGCCCTCCTATATTGTGCATGAGCACCTGATGCTCTTGCAGTGCCACGCGTATACCATCACGGCCGATGTGTGGCACAGTATCATAGTTTACCGACGCTTGTGTGGTCTTTTTTAAGACACCGTAGACGAAGTAAGGCTGCCATATCAGCATACCATGACAGTTTCTACTCAGGGACAAAGAAGTGTGCGAGTCCCTCAGTACGCAAGCAGTTTTTTTTGCGCAAGGCGCCGACTGACCCGACGAACCTATTACGAGGAAGAATTGCCTTTTGCTAGCGTTGAGCACCGCGATGGCTTTGCGAAGCCACAGCTACGAAGATGTCTCCTAAAAGGAAAAGTAACGCTCGCACACTTTCATGGTATCAGCACGAAACTCCCCGTTCTTGTTTCAGACCCAGCGCCTGGCGCCTTTTCGTCCTTGTCTCTCCTAAAGTGCAGCTGAACCCAGCGGATCTTTAGTCGCGGTCAATCCCTCCAAGGCATGTCAAGTACCCGAGGAGGAAGCTGAGGCAAACGCAAAGACGCTCTTAGGTTCGGGCCCATTTAGAAAGTAGCACCAGCAACGGAGTCCCAATTCACCTCACAATCCGTTAAAGCTCCGCCAGCCACGTTCGTTTTGAGAAGAGATTCTCCGCCGGGCAGCCTTTCACGCTTGACCACCCTTGCGTCGCGGTGCGCGCGTAGGAGGAAGCCGCGGCCCCCAATGTTGACAAGTCCGGCCCACGATCATCGACGATACTTAACCCGCTTAGCCGGGCAATCGGCTTGGTCACGCCAGGGAGAGCTGTAAGACGAGCCGCCCGAGCCCCGTCCGTTGCGTGACCGACTCAGCGTGGGCTGCAGCTACTACAGAAACACGTGGCTCTGAAGAGCGCCTCAATATCCACACGCAGGACACGGGAGGCACGAATGTAGGGGCGCCCGTAAGCGGACAGAGAACAACCACTTCCCTTTCTTCCTTGCACCCCCCATCACAGTCAATCGAGCATTGGAAATGCTTACAGCCACCGGCGACGAAGCGAAGATCCTCTCTCGAGGGCAAAGCGGCAAATGTCGTCGACCTCACCCAGCCTCCAGACGAAGCGCGCGCGGGGGTAAGCTGACGAAAAAGGAACGAAGACTTGCCCGGAGGCGTCGGGTCACCAGACGACGGCGAGAAACCGCGAGTTTCCTTTTACCGCCCTGATCCTGTTTCTGATGCCGCCCTGCTTCTGACGGCTTGCGCGCGAGAAGGCAGCACTAACCGTCCTTAATCATACCTGTCAAAGAAACCAGCCAAAGTTGCTTGTCGGCTTTGATCAAAGAAACCACAAGCTGATTTCGAAGAAAATCTATCCCCGCACAGCTTTTTCCGTCAGCAATGCTCGCTGACCGTAGATTTTAAACCGTACCAGAAATGAAACCCGCTTTTTAGCGCGCATTACCTCGCGATCAAGAGTTCCAAGCCGCAACGGGAAGATCGCTTATGCGAGCTGGAATCGGTTGTGTGGAGCTACTCGTAACATCTTCACCAGGCCAATGGGGTTCATCTGGTTGCCGACGGCGCCATAAAATTTCATAACTCGAAACTATGAACAGGATAATACCGGTACGTTCCAGCCGCACTTCTGAGTAACTTCGCCCTTAGGACGTTCCACAGTTGCACTACTATTGCTCACTAGACTCGGGAACAACCGTGAATTGTACAGGTCAGAAATGACTGCCACCAGCACCGTTTGATTCCCGGCTGCTTCTGACTATGATAGGGCACCTCAGCGTATTGGCCATAAAAGGAATCGCAGCGGCTGCTCACATTTAGAAGCCGAGGTTTGGCGAGCGGTATGGTCGAACATTTCTTCCCGCTCATACTGTGCGCCATGGATCCTAGGCGCATGGAGCACATACTTTGCACGATGCGGCCGCTCACAACGCTCTCCCGCACGAGTTGGGCTAAAAGGTTGCGCTCAACACGAAACGCTTGTATCCCCATTCCCGTAAAATTCGGGCAAAGATCATGCCAAAACCGGTCCAAAGCAGACGCCGAACGAAAATGCCGAAATTTGCGACATTATCGAGTGACCTTCAGGGTAAATGGAGGTTCCGTCATGATACAATACCAAGCACGTCAAACCGCGTACAATGATAATTTACACAAAAAACGCCTTCCAAATGATTAGGCGCCGCTTTAGGCAGGAATAGGATGTGTAAGATCAAGGGCAGTGTTTTCAGCCCACTGAAACTGCAATGAGACAAAACGCAGCAAAATGGAACAAAGTTCTACGAAGCGCGGCAAGTCGATTGCACGACAGTAGTGTGCCGGGACTGAAACCTCACTATAGTTGCTGGAATAATCTTGCTACTGTGCAAGCACGTCACTCAAATGTGCGCCCCACAGGTTTCTTGTGAGAGTGATTAGTGCAGGTGTTTATAATGAAATCAAGAGTAATATGGCCCCTCCAGTACCGCCTAAGGTTTCTTACTTAAAGGAGTGAAGGAGTGAGTGGCCTAGTGAGTGATCAGGTGAACGGATTATATGTGTGTATTACGGCCACTTGTGGCCAACAGCCAGCAGCTTCTCTCCCAACAGAGCAGACATAGCGGACATAGCTATTTTCATAGCTTGATCCGAATCAGGTTCAAGAGTTTTTATCTGTGTTCTTGAGGATAGTTGTTGTACCGTCCATATTTCTTTTTATTGCGACTTCTGCGTACTAACAGCGTAGAACACACGACAGGAAAAAAAATGGATAGTTCGCAGAAACTGGAGAGTTGCTACGCAGCGCAGCGAGCCGGTCCGTGGCGGACCTGGCTCTCCTTGTTCGCTAAGCAGCTTGAATTTGCAGGAACCCTAAAGGGGGGAGGGGGGGGGGGGGGCGTCAAACCCCTTGTGGCCCCTTGTTTTGAGCCGGTTTGAAATGTGGTCGGGTAACATTGGATTTGTTCAAAAGCCTCTTTGGGGCGACCTTGGCTAGAGCAGCTGTGCTTATTGTCCTGATCTGTTGGGATAATGGCTGAAGAGGCCTGAATAGGAGAGGCAGCAGCGATGATGACGCTTACGCTTTAATTCATAGGAGCCATGAAGTGAAGTGGTTATTTATTTATAATCCCTTGCACGGCCCAGAAGGTCATTGAGTAAAAGAGACAAAGAACGAGATACGTACAAGACAAACTAATTAATGCAACACGAGATGCAAGAGAAAAAGTAAAACGAAGCTATTGTACATGACCCTGGAGTGTTTATTTTGGAGGCAGATTATTTTTTTCTCTGTGTTCTTAATATGCCTAACGCCCCACAACTATCCATTAAATATTTAGAGCGCCTGGTGCAAGTATTAATTGATTTGGAGGTGTGCTGTCAACACAAGACACCAGGGCTAAAAACTTTAGTTACCGCAGTTCACAACAGAGAAGCCAACGAAAAAAATTTACTGTTTTGCAGTGTGGCTAACTGTTAAGGGATAAAAGGATTTTCCACTGGCCACGAAAGATGCCGCTGTCTCCAGTTTGCCTTGCTTTATGCATCAGTTCTCCTTGTTCTTGCTGTTGATAGGCGTGCGTTCCAGCCGATAGTAACTCACGTAAACACACCCTTGTTCAATATTTGAAAAGCCTTCCTGGAAAGCAACTGTGGATATTATGAAGGCTGTCCTCATATATGTAACGCCCTCTCCAATCGGGCATCATGAAGCGCTTCAGTAACGCTCAGCGCGGAGCACAGCACATCTAAGCTCTCAGCTTGCACCAGGCACAGTGCATCTGGCTTGCGTCTTTTTTCAAACCAGCTGTTCACTGCAGACCAATTCATAACCTAGAAGATAATCTGTCGTGTCTGAATCTGGACTAAATGCTGTTCTTTACAGGTGAGAAGAAATTCCAACTCATATATGCATCTCAGCCAGGCAGAAAGTAGAAGCTGCTTATGAGCACACCAAATACGCGTCCACAAGAAAAAGTAGCCAAACACACTGTATTGTTCCCAGCGTCGAGGTTGCGCCACACGTGCTGCACGAGCGGCGTTGCGCGAGTTGCAGTGTGTACCCCCGGTCCATTCTTGAAGTTCACTGCAGATACTCACAGGAGGAAGAGAGGGGTAAAGAAAGTAAATAAGAGCCCATGTTCAGGCGTCCACGTATTGCCATCGTTTTTTGCTCCGGTAGCTGTGCGCCGACATCCGCATTGTCATCTCCAGGCTCGATCCCAGCACTCACCTTCTACGATAGGTAAAATTTCCATTTTCCAGTTCATCGAAATTATTATCTCAGATTTATATGAGCGGTCCAACAAACCACTCAGTATAAGTGCATACGCAAAAACACTAGCAGATATCCTTCTGGAAAAATCACCGACCATCGCTCAATGGCCCCCGCTTGCAACCGTTGAGCCCTGATGGTGTCGAAATCACACATGTCAAAAACGTGTGGCAGCGAAGCCTCTGCGCATTCAGTAATGAGTAAGACGCGGTTACGAGCTTCGAAAGGCGCTTCAAAACTTTTAAAAACCTCATCCAGGAGTAAGTTATGGTTAATGAGACATAGATCCACAAATTTGCTGTATCTCGGATTCTGTACCCCATATGTATTCCGTGCTGCTGCTGCTTCTTCCTTAGACTGCACGTCTAAAAGAAAATACGAGAACAGTGATTCCGATAGCAATGGGGATCCAGGAGGAACTATCCTGTTAAAAATTATTGCAGGCAGGAGTGGGGAAGGAGGGACGATAGTAGGATATATGGTAATGGGTGAGGGGAGAGGCCCTTTCTTGTCATTTTCGAGAACCGCTGAAGTCAGGTTTTCAGCTAACAGCAGTATAGCGCTTAGTTCACCCTGACACATCGAAGCGGAGAACTAGCAGGTGAAAGGTGACGAACACGAGGAATTGAAGCAGTAGGACTAGATATAAACAATTAGATCACACAGCGCAAGAGGCCGCGGCGATGGCCAAGTGGTCTAAGGCATAGAATTACCAAGCTCCTCTTTTGTACCGGTGGTGGCCCAAATCCCACTCAAAACTGAAATGTTTTTCAGCTTTATTCCTTTCGGACTTAAAAGTGCGCAGTTTCCAGGCAATTTTGCGTCGTGTTCGCCAGAGCTTCGCAATGATTTTTGAGTGAATTTGCAAAGAATGAGAGCTGAAAGCGTTGCGTGCTTAAAAAGTGTGATTCCGACTGTTTTGGGGTGGCGGCGGCCACATTTCGACAGAGGCGGAAAGGATCTCTGGGCACGTCAAAAATTCCCAGGTGGTCCATAGGCTCCTCTACCTCCCTTTATTCTGTCACTCCCTCCTCTATCCATTCTCTTACGGTGCAATTGAAGTGTACATCAAGAGGCGACAGTCGCCGTGTTATTTCCTTTCTTCAAAAGGCAATTTTCTGATAAAAAAAAGGAAAACATGGCGCCTAAAGAAGGCCGAAAAAGGGCACAGTCAAGCACACAATTACACACACCAGGTGATACAGAAATGAGGTCGTTACGTCGCGTTACGTCCAGCTCGCCCAGTGAGCGCCGAACGACGGCCTCGCTATAGGCTCCCAAAGCATCGCCGGGTGGCGCTGCTGCGCCTGATGGGCAGCGCCATCTATGGGAGAAAAGTAAAAACTGGGGCGCTGCTCGCTGCTCGCGCTGCTTTCACCACGCTTCTTTGCACGCGCGCTTTTTTGCACGTGCGCGCGCCAGCGCTGTCGCGATGTGTCGCCTGCATGAGCCACAATACGATCGTTCAGACTGACGCGCAGTACTGCAATGCAAGCTTAATTAAAGGAGGGAAACTGATTAGTCGCGTCTACTGTGTGGAGCAGACGATCGACGATGAGGAGGCCCATTTGACTGTAAAATGCGTTTCTCGAGTGAGTATTAACGTCGTACTGTATGACATGTAACTAGAGGTAAGTCCCCTGTATAATTATGTGCTCGAAATATGCGAAGTACTATCAGCTCTGCGAAATAAAGCGAGACACTTGTTGATCGTAGTTGTCAGTTGTTGCATGCGATGCGCAGGGCGACCCACTTACGTGCGAGTCGAAAGGACATGCGACCAGGCAACAGTTCGTCAACATTCTACTCCACCTTGGGGAACCCCTAAACATATGACCACCATTGTTCGCACTTGCAAGTGCGACCTGCGGGTCGCCTTCTCGCTTGAAATGAAAACTCTCCGGAATAACATTGCTTGCGCGCTTTCGAGAATTTCGTCTGCTTTGACCGCGTCTCCTGCACTCGCGCTCGGTGCGATTCGCAATGCACTACGGCGACCAGGAGGATGTCGTGACGGTATTGATGTGCACCGCAGTCGTATAAGCGTCATGATGACAGCGACAGCGGCGCTCTTCTCAGGGCCGGCCTGCCGCCGCCGTCAGAAAAATACGCTAATATTGTTTGTTCGCGTTCATACCAAACCCTGGAGTAGAGCAACGTCAAAAATGAATCATTTTTGAGGATCGTTGGCCAATACCGAGCTGCTGGTAGAAGTGATAACTGCGATACAAGCATATTTCTTTTCCAAAGCCGCTTTGCTGATGCCCAGTGCTGCTCGCCTGTTGTCACCTGGCTCCGCAGTTAAAGGCATCACGGAAATCGATCACGTCTTTGTTTTATTATGTGACGGTGAACATAGTAAAACGGTGACGCGAGTAGCACCTTTATTACAGCGCTGGCCAGTTCCGAAGTGCCCTCAGCTGCAGCATCGCGATGCGAAATGGTTAGGCTTAGCGACGACTACGGCAGCGAGGGAGCAGCGCAGCTCGTCGCCCGGCGTGGCCGCGGGCGACGTCGTTGCCGAAAGCTCGACTGTCCGCGGACGGCGTCATTGCCAAAAGCTCGACTGTCTCGCCGATTAGTTCAGCGGCTTGCGACTCGCAGTCGCAAGGCTGGAAAATCGAGCAGCGAGCGACTTGCCTGCGCGTCGTCTGCCACTTTTTTCGTGGATGGTAGGGACAGACTCACTGGCTCTCCGAAGAGCGCGGCCGCATACTCGCGTGTTCGCGGTAAGAGTGGATCACCGTGTACATACGCTTTGGTTTTTACATTACGGCCTTCGTACTACCTCCTTTTTGCTTCGCCGAGACCGCGTCTGTCAACGCGAAGATTGCGCCTCGCGCAACTCTTCCGTCGCGCGTGCACACAAAGCTAGCAGGGCGTCTGCTACGGCGCCGCCCCGAGTTTCCGCTGCTCGCCGCTGCGGCGCTGGCGTCGCGCTCCCAAACTTGAGCTTGGGTTCCCTATAATCGACAAGGCGCACTCACAAAGTCCGGCGCTCGTGCTGCGAGCATCCCCTTTCCTCGACAGAGCGTCCTCGATCCCACCGCGTTCCGAAGCGCGTAGAGGGAGTAGCCGAGCCGCCTGTTTTCTCGCCTCATTCAGACTACGCGCTGCGCCCGTTTATCTGTGCCTTTCCCCGTGGAGTAAGACAAACACAAAGCGGACAGACGGGAGGAGACAGGCTGTCTGGCGCAGCCGGGCCGGCCAACGCTCGCCCTTCACCACGGCTCGTTAGCTGCCGCGCGTAAGCGAGGCACGCAACGCTTGCGCAACGAATTTCTCTCCCTTCCCACCGGTGCGCAATCCCGACAGTAAGGAGCAAGTCCGCAAGCGCCGTCTCGGAAGGGGGACCTCCCCGAAATCACTCCGCCCAGTCCAGCTCGTTTACGCGCGTCAGCGCCGACGCTCGCCCCCGTTTTCTTGTACTGCTGCCTTTGCGGAAACCTTATTTGCTTGTCGTGAAGCGAGGCTGCTGCTCACTGGGCTGGGTGCATTGGACTTGCCTTTGTGTTGTGTCCTTTATCTTTAGAGATGCCTTTCCCCTTTGTTCTTTCAGCACAGAATGAGTTGTATGCCTTGTTGACCAATAGTTTTCTGTGCGTCTTGGAAATCCTGGTCGCATGCAATGCGGTCGGGACACAAAAGAAGAAGCGTGCTACTAGGATGTCCACCGGCGCTGCAGACGAGAACGCTACGGCTTAGCTCGGGAACAACGTTCTGTGGTTCCACAGTATGAATTGCGACCACGAGTCCGGACGGGTGTGGCGGCTCTCAGAATTCCGTCGCTTCCCCTTCAGCACATGCGAACAGAACAGCACGGTTGGAAGGCGTCACCTCGTGTCGGTCCCTTTACTCCGGG
The DNA here is from genome assembly GCF_055824585.1 of Amblyomma mixtum. Classification (NCBI taxonomy): domain Eukaryota; kingdom Metazoa; phylum Arthropoda; class Arachnida; order Ixodida; family Ixodidae; genus Amblyomma; species Amblyomma mixtum. The sequence goes on along the minus strand of NC_143016.1, from coordinate 162,198,032 downwards.
GCCACATATAGTTGTCCCAGGTATAAAAATTGCGTTTCAGGAAAAGGAGGCCTTGGTGACTGTCTCGTTCTTGGCGGTCACATTAACCACGCCTCCATCATTATCATCGAAAACTTTATAACAGAATTGAGAAGTTTGGAGCGCGCAGGCTACCGGGCCGCCCGTATGGCCGCACTGCCCTCAGGCGGCTATAGTTTGCACGATCGGGTCCCCCGAGCGCAGCAGGGTCTCCCAGTGTTCCCAGGTCCCGAGGTTCTCCATGCCACACGGGGAATGATACGCTGGGCGATAAAAAAGAGATGGAAAGCCGAAGCGAGAGGTTAAGGACAGTGAGTACAGGATGAGTTGAGGAAAATAGGGTGGTAGTGAGAAAGAGTGAGAGGAGAGGGGAAAGAGTGTGTTTGCAATTTGTGCGAAAGGGTTGCCTGTGGGTTGCTAAAGGGCTTGTGCGGTGCAGGTATAGATTACGCGAGGCCTTGGATGCCAGAGTCAGCTGGATGAAAGTATGATCATGCTCCTTTCTGAATCCCGGTTGGGAGGCCGCCAGAGCCCAGTTCAAAGAGCCTCGGGCTAATAGTTTTCTGGCCTCGTTTCAAGGATTCCCGATGTGCGCGGGCACCCAAATGAGCTCAACATGACGGCGCGGGGATGCAATAGGCCAGTCAAGTATGCAAAAAGCAGGGACTTGGACTGGGCCTCGCGCGAAATTTCGGATTACAGTTTTATAATGTGACAAAGCAAACCAGGCTTTTGTGTTAACGATGGCGAGAGCAATGGCTTCTTCCTCTGCAGCTTCGGGGGTGGTGTCTGGGGGAGGCGGAGTGTGTGTGTACCGATGCAGGAAAGAGCCTGAACCACCACTGTAGCGACAGTTTCATCGCCAGTGACATGGCCGCCGCGATCGCGATTTAACACAAATCAGTCGGCGCAGTAGTTGACCGCTCTTAGCACTAAGCCACCGCAGCGAGTCACGCCAGGTATGAAAATTTGGGTTTAGAAAATGAAATGCGCAGGAACTGTGTCAATTCTCGGCGAACACCTCAACCGCGTCGTGAGGGAAGAGAGTAAAGGTAGAATAGAAGAAGTAAGAGAGAAAAGGGTGCCATAGTGGGGACCTGCGGAAAATTTAGACCACGTGGGCCTCTTTACCTTGAACTGAGAACTCACGGCACACGACCACCTTCCGCATTCGCCTCCAAAGGAACGCTGCCGCCGCTGCCAGTTTCGAACCCGGGAAACTTAATGACTGTTACTATAAAAGATGACAATGAGAGCAATAGCTTAGACAATGTATCATCCCCACACAGAACCGTTGACAAGATTTGGAGGTTTTAAGGTGGCGCAGTATTATAATTATCTACTACTTACTGTGTCGTACTGCGCAGCTGTTAAAAACTGCAATCATTTCTTCGACAACATTTCCACATTCAAGACAGTTGTTCTTGGTTATAACACAATTCAAACAGATGTAGGGTCCTTACCGACCCCGAACAACAACCATGCCGCTCAATCATTAACTTGAAATCTTCCAGTTCTCAACAATTAAGCTCATGATCCTTTCGATATTACCAGGTAGCCTAAAAAAATGAGAGAAAAGTGGGTTTTTCTGATGCCATTATTGTAATAATCTGAACAAAGTAAGGCAACATCTTGAAATCAGTGTGCTGCTTTTCTTTCTGATGATGTGAATCTGTTAGTGCTTTTTTTTTCCTTGTAAAATGTATTTGTGCTTTTGTTTTGTGATTGAGACTTTTCAAATTGCGCCTATGCTGCTATGATGATTTGGGGAAGTCGCCTCGTCATGCTGCTGGTAGCAGTAGCTTTTTGCGGCTGCTCCATCTTTGTACCTTTTACAAAGGAAAATAGAATTTTATTTTATTTGATACGCAACCTAACCACTGAGCCACCGCGGCGTCTATACCCATGGCGAGCGAGCTGGCAGGGAAAGAGAGTTCACTTGTAGTGCGAGGAAAGGGCCAGTTGCCCTGAGTGCGCGTTGTGGAGCTGGGGACAGATGCACTGACGCGCTATGTCATCTTTCGAGTAACGCTAATACTTAGCAGTTGAAGTTCCGTATCTACTCAAACCTTCCACAATTTGTCCGGTCACCCTGTGAAAACACTTACACATTCTTCGGCTGGTAGTGTACAAAGCTTTCTCATTAATTAATTGACGCTTGTAGATCAACAGACTGAGATAAGTGTTGTCTCTGTATAAATGCACACACAGGGACGCGCGCACACAAACTCTTGTGCTTCAGGAATTTATACGGAAACACTTATTTGTAACCTGTCACCACAGTATACGGAAAAAATGCAGTGTTCGCACCACCTATGTTCAAAGAAGCGTCGCCTGTTGTTTTTGGTCGAACAATTTCTCGAAACAACTGCAGTAAAGAAAGGAATACCTAGTTTCCTTATTTCCCGGCAGTGCACGACACATTATTGCCAGCGGCGCGTGTCGCTGGTAGAAAGATTTTATTTGTAACCTTGCACCACACAGGCACGCTTTACAAGAACTAAAGCAAGTATGGTATACAGGCAGGTCGTACGCATGTTCCAACGGGTAAAGCGAAATACTGAGCTGAATCGGATTGCTTACAGCGACACTAAAACCAAGCATTGAGTATAAATATATCGGCAAATACGTGTTCTAAGACAATTCTGCTTTTTTTCTGCCCGAAATATGACTTGCCAGAGAAAAAATAACGTAGAAGATAAATAGCGACAGCGACAACACACTGAAACTTTTATACCTGAGCCCGCGTACGTCCTCAGTTACACAGTGCGGTTGACCGACCCTCCGTAGCCAATTTCCGCAAGCGGTTTTTCTCGCACCGCAAAGTGTCGGCGAAATGACACGAAAGTCGCCATCGCTGGGTGAATACATCATCGGAGCGAGCGCCAAGGCCTGTATAAATGTCGCCCGGTGTCTCTTTGTGCGTACTTTATCTGCATGACCATGTCAGATGCTTACCTTAGTAGGGCCTATAAAGGAGTAGGAATCTGTGTAAGCTGCTCCGCGCGTGATAGACTACGCGATGTACGCCGTGTGAAGGCGTCGTGCTAGCCGCTCGGTTGCTCTGCCTTGCCTTCTCTCCAGACAAGAGAGTTCGGCCGCAGTAGAGAGAACGCCTTTCGTCGCCCGGAACTAGCTCGCACGATAAGTCGGTCATACGCTGCCTCTCTCATCCTGGACAACCATCTTATGTGTGTGGACCCATTCAGAGAACAAGGGGATTGGGCCCCCACACGCATGACGTATAGGCAGTGCGTGGTAACATACGATTCCTTCCCTTCTTCCTTTTACCCCCTACCCTCACGACGTAGTTCCGGTGTCGACCCAGGTATGAAAAAGCAGCTTCACTTGTCTACGATTCGTAACTTCATAACCTTCCTTCATAATCTTGATAGCCGTCACAAAATTCGCAATAACCATCTTTTATTCACACACACAAAAGCTGAAAAATGCAAATCTAGATGCTCCATTGACCAGCATGTGCAAATGCACGGAAAACAGCTGTCGCAATGAGCGACGGTATCTTTCGGCTGGCCTGTAGTACCCTGTCGCGAAGCCGGATTTGAAAAGCTTACCTTGGACACTGCCAAGCTCCGCTTCGCAGCACGCTCGAAACACTTAACTCCCTTTGGACCAAACACCAAGCACCTCGTGCGCAGCTCAAACTAGCTAATCGCTTCTCACCCTCGGCTTCCGATTTCAAGCGTGACTCGCGCCCCCACTGTGCCTCATCATAACAAATGCACAAGCTCCAGTTACCCCATCTACAGCTCACCTGAGAACAAATGTATGATATAAGGCATCACCAACCCCCGAACTGTCTTCTAATCGAAAATCCTTGGCAATGCCCACTAAGTTCCAGGAAACTAGCGACCGGTCTTTTAACGGCCAGCACTTTTGCACTCACACGCAGGGCCCTCAAGTTTGCCGAAATGACGCACTCGAGGCAGTACCATGGTGTTCACAAATGCGAGGTTCTTTTAAGGGCCACTGAGGACAAAATGTATCCAATCTTTGCACTAAGGAATTTGATTGTTTGGCTTTTTCGTGCCCTTGTTGATGCTTAGAATAATGATCCATTTTGAGGAATTTTTCCGCTGTCCAGAAAAATTCTACGCTATAGCTCGGCCTAAAAGTAATCTTCCCTGGCTTTCACGGATAGTCAAGAATTATCACTTAAATTACAGAACATTTCATGCATATGTATGCTACAAACTGTCTGGACAAATTACGGCCTTTGGTGTACGATACTTGTTAGACTGCGGACGTTTAGAAAAGGTGTAGAACAACGAAAAAAAATAAAAGAAAGCGAATGCATCTCCACTATCTCATCGTATGTGCGCTGGGCACAAGCATAGTATTATTTGGTTTGACGCAATTCGCATCGCTGCGTATCGGTGACGTCCCATACGCGATGCCCATCGACGTAATCGCATGCTGTCAGCACACAGTTTTCGTTGGACGATCTATGCGGCATTGAACAATCAAATTTATTTCTTCATTTTTTCGTGTTCAGTTCCCAATGTTAGGATGTCGACCTATAAAACGAACGGAGCAGTTTAAGAGTGAAAACAGCCGTCAGGTTAATAGTCCCGCATGAGATACGAGTTCATGTTAGTCGTTGATGTCGGTGTTTCCTTAGCTTTCATTCTGTAGTGTATTATTGTTGAATAATGTTAAAACTGGATTTTTAATAACTTTTTTTTAACGCGTACACTCAGGTACCGACGGCGGCAAACTTCTGCCACATGACGCACTTTATTGAAATACGGGGTGGAGTACAAAAGCAAAAATGCAGATATGCACAAGTAGTCCGTGGCGTGTACTATACTTCAGCCATCATTAATTTCTACGAAGAGCAAAGGAGAAAGAAATAGATACTATGCAATAACACAAAGACGAGTTCATGGATTGCTTCATCTACTGCAGGAAAAAGGTGCCTAAATACGCATTTTTTCGGTCCGAAGTGAGAGAATTGGCGGCTATCGCAAAGAACAGCAGCAGACGTATTTTCTGCTTACGGAATTGCAATATTGAAATTGGAGGACACACTTAAGCTCCGCCCTAACGATGACGCGATACCGTTAATGCGTTATTGCCCACGTATGTGGAATTGCTCATTTTTTACATTGATATCTCCCTAGGAGTCCTCATACCACTGCTGGCACAGTGGTGCAGCGTTTAAGCAATTGAAAATTTCCTGCTAGAGCCCGTCAACCCTAAATCCGTCCACGTGAAAATAGACAAACGTGCTGTGAGGTCCCTTCGCGGAAAGCTCAAGAGTAGAAGGGCAGTCGTACTAAGAAAGGAAGGCTTTCATTGCGTGCTCCATTACTACTCTAATAGCACAGTGTAGGAAACGAAGGGATACGCGGTAGGGTTCCATTGGATGTCGGTTGCAGCAGCGAGCCTGGGGAGCAAGCACCAGGCAAATGCCGCCTGTAAGATCATCAGCGATCATGGCGCTGATCTGCCGCCTGTCGCTTCTCTTGACAAATGAGCTTGCAGCGAGGTATAATGAAAGCGCTGTAGGGTTTCTTTATGATCGCTTTGCCAACCTGCCGTCGCCACTGACGCCGCAGCGACTCAAAGCGGGAAGCAAGCATGCATTCCAAAGCGCTGCTAGTACTGTACTACGAATTTATGATAAGCTCCCAAGGACGTAAAATTCAGCCCGGTGGCACAACTGAGTGCGCACAGAAATGTTGAACATCTTATATTAACATACGTGCGACATGACAGGAGCTAGAGTCGTTTTGCCGAGACATATTCCCCCTACAGAAGCGCGTGTATTTCGAATCGCGGCTTCTGCTTTTGAAGACTATTTCTGTACCTTATATCGAAGTGCAGCTGTGTGCGGTCATCCGCAGCTGTCAAGCTTCCGTGGAGCACTTAACACGCTACACTGTTTTCCGGTGTGCAGCTTGAATTCTTTACAAGATTGAATTCAGAGGCGGCGCATTATATATTGACCCCAGAAAAGCTGTATTAATAATGGGTTGCGTTAGCACGCGGCTTCAATAAATTTGCGCAACCGTGCGTATTTATTTGAGCACTTTAACAAAACGAGGATCAAAGCCGTAGTTCGCTGGCGTGGAAGTATTGCCCGGTAAGATAAAAAAATTCACAAAAGAAGCAGTCATGGTATTTTATTAAAGCGCAACGTCCAATTCCATTCCCACACGAAGAGAATTCCGTTGCGGCTCAGTGACGATCGTGTTGTAGACGCCAATTTTGGCGTACTGTGATTGCCGCTCAATCTTGAAATAAAAAATACTGTGGGGCCGTGTGTTCAGCACCGCTTGAAGCACTTAATCATCGTGATAATACACAATGTTGGCGGCTGTAGCGCGGTTTTACAAAATATGCGTATGGTTCCTGCATCGAACGACGCATTCTGATCAGCGTCGATTAGAATATATTATGCGGAACAGTTCTGAAAAAAAAAAACTAAACGTCATGCGCATGACATCATGGAAGTCATATTTTACCGGGAAGGGGTCAATAGTTAGTATGGAATGTAATAGTACGTTTCGCCGCAGAACATCACTTTTGCTTGCTTTGCGCAATGTTCCTTGCCAAATTAAAATTGCCACTTACTTCACCTGTATTCGAATGGCACAATTAGGTAACGTAAGGAGCAGTTATTTTTTTTTATTTCCGTCACATGGGCTGTTGTTTACTTTTCGTTCCAGTGTAGGCCAGCCATAAAGCTGAGCTCGTGTGCATTTGTGTCTACCTCTTGTCATGCACTTAAGCGCAGTATATTATTCTTTTTTTTAATAATAATTCTTTATTGCGCCAAATATTTAAAAAAATGTACAGAAATCCGGCCTGCCAAAGCTTCATAGGGCTTGAGCGGCAGAGCCCGACAGGCAGCGGAACCGCGCAGACATACACACAGGCAAAAAAAAAGCACATTCAAAATAACGGACATCAAATTAGTATGACGGTGAGAACAAAATAGACACAAGACTCATGTTACATGAAGGAAAAAAAATCCTCATCAGATTAAATCGCAAGGAAGAAAAACCAAAGTGGCATAACAATACCTCAGATCAGTGCAATAAATACAGCAGTAACCAATGACATCACAAGATTTACTTGTCAGGTGGTAAAGCACATGCATGATGTCGTAAACCCTCTAATTAATGTATCGCAGCATATTTTTTATTTTGTATTTAGTTTTTGCCCGGCGAACACTTGGAGGTAACCTGTTAAAGTGAAAGGGAACGTATTAATCTCTTAAACGCCTTCCATATCTTGTAGACCGTCGGGGAATACAAAAAGGTTCCTTCGGTCGAAGAGACCGTGTGGGAACATACGGAATCTTATAGTCACTAAGCCAAAAATGTTTTAGGACGATCGTTTCCATCAAAAGGCGATCAAAATCAGGTAGAGAAAATACCTTAAAGAGATCAGAATTGGAGGGAAGGCCTAAATCATAGCCGATATTTTTTAATAAAGATCGTTGGAGAGAATTAATCCTGCACTTCCAGCGAACTGCACAGTGACCATAAATCGTTATGCCATAGCGCAGTATGCTATAACCAAGGGCGTTTACGATAACTTTGCGTATTGAAAGCGGCATGTAGTACCTGATGTTGTAAAGCACACAGGAGACGGTTCGGAGCTTTTTACAAACGTGGGACAAGTGATCATTCCATGAAAGAGCACTGTCAAAGTATAATCCTAGGTATTTCACTGTATTTGTATAGCTCAAGGGTACACATTGACATTGGGAACAATCAGATCCGTGCAAGAAAAGGTGATGGTTTAAATCTACCTTCTTCATCGGGCTGTGAAAGCATATAAGCTGAGTCTTAGAGCTGTTAACTTTAATTAGGTTGTTTCAGAACCAGTCCATAGAAATTATTGTTGCAGCTTGAAGAGAAGAAATTGAGTCAGAGTAGTTCGGTGACTGGGTTAAAAGTACAGTATCGTCAGCGTACTGGTACAGGCCTACAGGAACAAAGTTTGAAAGGTCATTCACGTAGACGTTAAATAACAGGGGACTAATTATAGAACCTTGCAGGACGCCAGCTTTAATTAACAAAGAAGCGCTCTTTGCCCGGCCAATGGAGATATATTGCGTTCTCTGCAGTAAAAAATTTTCCAAAAGCGAAAGAAACGCTCCACGGAAGCCTAACTTGGACAGTTTACACAATAACACACTGTGACACACGCTGTCAAAAGCCTTGCTGACATCCAGAAACAGTGCACACACCACTTGGTTACGTTCAAAAGATCGATTTAACATGTCAGAAAAATCCTCCAAAAGCATTTCCGTCCCTTTACCTTGTACAAAACCATATTGACACGGTGACAGGATTTTGTGCTTATCTAAAAAACTTGTCATTGTAAACAGCAGATGTTTTTCTAATATTTGAGTCAAACAGGGCAAGACTGAAATAGGACGATAATTCTCATACCTATTACGTGCACCACCTTTGTGAATTGGGGTAACTATAGCCGCTTTCATGTTCACCGGGATCATGCCGCTTGAGATAATGCTGTTGAACAGCGACAGCAACACGCCTTTAAGTATGTCGAACAAGGTTCGCAAATCATCAACTGAAATGCCATCTATTCCCACAGATCTATTGCGTTTAAGACCAAAAATAATTGAACAGAGGTCATCCTCACTTAGAAAAGGTAGGTGTGCAGATTCAACTGTGCTGTTCTTCAGAGTACAAAATAAGGGATTCTGTTGCGCACTGCCCGAAACTTGCGAGAAGAACCTGTTGAATTCATTAGCTATTTTTTCTTCATCAGTGCCGAAATACGAGACAAAATCTTTGCCATCATTGCCACGCCTTTTGACACCTCGTAGATTGTTAATCAAAGACCACGTTTTTCTAGTATCAGAGCCTGCATTCTTGAACTTGTTACGAAAATGTACTCTTTTAGCCTGACGAATCATTGCGTTTACTTTATTTCTTGCAACCTTAAACTTGGACCGTAGCTGGATAGATGCAGGTGCCCTTTTCGACTGGGCCCAGAGCAAATCTTTTTCTTTTATAGCTGATAGTATATTTAAGGTCATCCATGAGTTTTCTTTATTGCGCTGCCTGATTTCAACCACGCGAGTAGCAGCTTTCTTAAACTCTTGTAATAGCTCAACAAGCTTATCATAAATGTCTTTCGGGGGCACGTTTTCCAAGAACACTTCCCAATCGTATTCCGATGCCAGTCGGTAAAAGATTTTGGGATCGCAGATGGAAATTTCTTTTTTACCGCTATCTGCTCTTGGAGGGTTCGATTTCCGGGCTAAAGAACAACAGACAAAGTAGTGGTCTGACAGCTTTGCTTCGACGATAGCAGATTGTACGGCACAATTCGGAGCTCTTATATTTATGTGGTCGATGCAAGAGACGACAAGTTGCCCTGACAGAAATTCTTCTCGCGTAGCTTTCTGGATAGTTGGTTGCAGTCCCCATTTTGATAACAGATCAAGATAATCTGAGACCAGAGCCCTAGAAGGGCGAAAGGTATCTATGTTAACATCGCCTATAACACAGATATAATCTTCATGCGAGTAGGCTGAGAGGGCGTTGTCAAATTCGGCCAAAAAGAGCCTGCCATTGAAGCAGGGGGGTCGGTATACTGAAAAGAGTATCAGAGAGAGAGCTGGCGTGCTCAAACGCAATGCTACTACTTCTGCTTGCTGGAAGTCAGAATTTAGCTCTGTTACAGTCCAACTGTCTCTCACAAAAACTGCGACGCCACCCCCTTTTCTAGCAGGTCGGGTACAGGAAATTGCTTGGTAACCTGGTATTGCATACTGATTGAAAATATCGGCTGAAATATTGATTTCCGTCAGTACAAATACGTCAAATGTAGAACAAGAAGGTGAAGTTAGTGCCATGAATTCATCCCAGTGCTTTCGGATACTGCGGATATTAACGTGCGTCGCGCAAAAAGCAGGTTGTGCGTCACTTGTGAAAAATTTTGTTACTTCGGAAAATGTTGTACATGCAAGGAATTCGAGATCACTCATGCTCAGCAGATCTTATCCAGGTCAGACATCTTCTCAATGCGGATAACAGTCTTGACTTCTTCTGATTTCTTGGCCAGAACTTTGCCGTTACGTGTCCAAACAAATTTGTACTGCTTTTCTTTTCCCTTAGACCTGGCCAATCGGAAAAGCTCCTTGTTTGTCCGTGTCAAATTTTCGTTGAAATACAGCCGAGGGTGAGACTCATCCGTAGGTAAATCGCGAAGCTTTTTCTGTAGAGCAAGCCATACTTCTTTAGACGCCACGTCACGCATCTGAACAAGGATAGGGGGAGACGAACTGTCCTTTTTCGGCAGTCTGTGTATTGAAGTGACTGTATTCGCTTCAAATTCTGGAAACTCTAGTGTCTGAGCTAGATCGCCCATGAAAGAAACCAAATTCTCATTAGGGTTGGTTGGGAGGCCATGTATTTCAAAGTTGCATCGCCTGCTGTACTGTTCAAGATCATTAACTGCGCACCTTGATTGATCCAGCAGCTCAGCTTGAGCGACAACAGTCTCAGAAAGTGATTCCACTCGGGCATGTAGCTGGGTTAACTCAGCTTGGTTCGCTTCTAGGGTAGACATGACAGAGTCATATTTATTAGAAAGGAACTCAATTGACGTTTGGATTTCAGTGACGGTTTCAGCCATCTTTTCACCTGTTGCCTTAAATTGGAGCAGTTCCTCCACTTTAGTTGTGAGAGCTTCAACCGTAACTCTCGGTTGGTCAAGTTTGCTGTTAACTGCAGAGAATTCATGACCAAAAGAAACGTCACTATCATCCGAGTCTGAGTGATTGCTTGCACTGGATTCGCATGATGGGCATGTCCAGGTTTCACGCTTAGCAGTCGACATTTTTGAAAAAGCATTTTTCGTGATAGCAGAACAGCTCTTTCCAAAGTGGTAGCTACTTTTGCAACGAGAACAAGTCAAACACTTTCCGTCCACGGGTTTGGAACAAGCAGAACATGTAACAGGCATTTTTGCAGTCAGCGGCGAAAAAAATATACAATATATCCAGTTTCAGCAATTGGCAAATCAAACTCACCTGCCAAGAGCGAGAAGCAGGGTTAGACAAAGAAGCGGATTGCCGCTGACTGCGATGATGCCTGGGTGTTGACGGTTTATATAGCTGTTGGCAGACACCACGTGATCCTCCACCCGGCTTCTTGCATCCGGGTACTTTGGGCTTGTCGGCTGCACGTGGATGATAACCGACCAGGTGGACGCATGCGCAACGGGATAGTCCTGGTGGCAGCGTCCGAGATCGCCGTGCATGCGCAGCCGCCCCTTGATGATCGCGGTACACCTGATCGGCCTGCCAAGAGCGAGAAGCTAAGGTAACTTACTACTTGGCTTACTAACTTACTACCTGGCTAAGGTAACTTACTACTTTCCGTAACGCAAGGACGCTTGCTGCAAGAAAACAATCAAGTTAATTGACTCATATACCTTATTTTCAATAGAGTTTCTCTCAACACCATATCCACACAAAAACCTGCATTTAAGCAATACATATCCTTTAATGCAAGCTGGAGAAATACCTTGAGGTGTAATGGTCGGGGTCAATGCACGTTAACGAATCCCACGTGGTCGATATTTCCGGAGCCCTTCACTACGGCGTCCCTCATAGCCTGAGTCGCTTTCGCACGTTAAACCCCCCCAAACCAAACAAATGAAACCAGCATAGTTGCCACATACGCTTCTTGCCACTTTTTATTCATAACAGGTAATATAACAGTTTAATCATAACAAAATTTATATAGTGTTAGTTTCTACCATTATAATAGCATCCATTCTTGCTCCTATAAACATAAAAATATTATTACGTGGCGGTAAGCCGATGAATACAGCACGACATGACAGATGGCTATGGCACGATTTAATAGCGGAGGGTATGGCCCATAGAGTTTTTTACTATTGCCTAGAGGGAAAGCTGGTAGCCCGTCTAGGGAGTTTGCATGGAGATCCCTCGAGACCGCTTCAGCCACCATGGGCGCTCAAAGCATCATGGGGCGGTGAGCTACTTGTTGCGGAACTTCAACTTCCAAAAAACAATGCAAAAATAAATGCTATTTGATTATCAAGAATGTCCTAACGTTCAATATCCTGTCTGTAAATTGCAACAAACGAGCAGAAAAGCATTTAAGTTCAAAGTTCGCCCAAATTAAGGGATGGCTAGCTCTCCTATTGGCCAAGCAATGAACACTACAAAAGGTAATAATTCGTAATTAACAGGCGCACTTTTAAAAGTAAATATATTTAAAAAAAATGTTGTTGCTTAAACACTATAAGAGGTTTTTAATGGCATTTCAGAAAAGTGAGACCTTTTATTGGCGTCATGTGTCGTCGCGTTTTCACTACTATGAGTTTTGCACACTGCGTTCGCGCGAAAGTCGTCTGCGCACACACGAACAGCGTTTTCGGAATGAAACATCTTAGTAGTGCCACTCCGTGCTCCCGAAAAATTACGACTGTGCCGCAACATGTAGCTCACCGCCCCATGATGCTTTGAGCGTCCATGGTGGCTGAAGTGCAGCGCCGCCAGCTTTCCATCTAGGTAATAGTAAGAAACTCTATGGTATGGCCTGAGCGCTCTGGCCCCCGCTGGCCCGCACCACTGACCACTTCGTCGTTTTCTAGACCGTGACACGACTCTTTCCAGCAGTTTCCCACTTCGCATTCATTCGATCTGTTTCTTAAGTTACCCGCGGGGTGACCAATTACTCCGCACTACAGCATCTCCCATTATCGTCACGATCACTTATCCTAATATATAGATTTAAGTAGAACTCATGAGCTGCCTTAACTAGCTTCTTCATATGTGTAATAAGATTGCTCTGTTTGTCTCTAAGCGCATGCATGAGGTTTTTGCCTATGCCTAGTTTCCCCTTGGAGGCTTCTATACTGCCTCCGTTCTTTAGAGCATCCATGATTCTCTGCATAATATACCTCCTTAAATCCGTTACCGTAGGCTCATTGATTAACTTTAACAGCTCTGTCAATTGTATTTAATTTGCGAGGCTGGATGCTATAACGTGTAGGCCTTTCTGTAATGATATCTGTAAAACTGTAATTCAGTGCTTCAGCATTAAGGACGCTCCCCTCGGTTACAGCGGAATATACAATGTGTTTCACTTAGGACTCTACATAATTTGAAAAAATAGGATTTTTGAGTCAGTACAGCGCTTTTTTCGGCACAGTATCGTTCGCGGTGTAGTACATCCTAATATAGCTAAGGCGTGCTAACTAGCAGGTTGGCTAATTATTATTGAATCGTTAAGTTTTAAATTATTACTGTTAGGCGCCTTAATTATTGAGAGGCGTCTAGCCCACCGTAAATATTATCAATGTAAGTTTTTAGAATTTCGAAAACGCGGATAACCTCGCAGCTGTGACTCAGCAAACTTTGGCGGTTTCAGCGAGTTATGTGCACTGGAGGAGTTGCTTTGCCTGTAGGCTTCTCGAAAGCGCATGTATTTTGGGGCGATGTAGCCAAAATATTATGGGCCACAGCGCTGAGGGTAAGCGCCTTTTCGAAATTTTAAATATTGATGTGGATATTACTTACGGTGGGCTACATGCCTCTCAGTAATTAGGAAGCCTAACAGTAATAGTTAAAAAGTTAACTATTAGATATGAGCTAACCTGGTACTAGTTACTACATCTTAGCTGTATTTTAATGTACTACATCGCTGACAATCTTATGCCAAAAAAACCGCTCTTCTGACTAAAAAAAGCCTATTTTTTGAAATTGTGTAAAATCTTAGATGAAACGCCCCGTGTGTTCTGCAGCGAGATCCTGTAGATCTGTCCAATTAATGCTTCCGCTAGCTTTTTGATAGGCTTGTTACTGACTAGTTCCCTTCGCTCTCTGGGCAAATTCTGGTCAAATCCCATAACTTTGCATAGTATGGTCACTGCATCGCACTTTGCCGAGCACCTCCAAGTCCTGCACAATGGAAGGATAAGCGCGTATACGAAGAATACCACCTGATAATATTATTGTTTATGAATTTCTATTTTATGAATGCTGAGATACGTCTGTGATGTCAGTACAGGTGGACTGCACCGCAAGAGGGTCTGTATGTACACGATGGAGCTCCATTCTTAAACAAATAATTAAGTACAATTAACTAATGAAATTTTATTACATGATTTGAGAGGCATGACTACATCTCGAAATTGCAAGTTTTCAGCTTTAAAGGTTAGCTCAGCTTACTTTTTTTTTCCCTTGGCAGGTTCGAACCGTCGAACATGAAATATGCGCATTTGGAAACGCCATGAAACCGCCTTCCCAATCGCCTTTCTAATGCTGCAAATACAGATGCCGTTTGTGTATTTTATGACGTAGAAGTTCTCAAGGTGATTTAGGTGACGATATCATACGAAACAACACCTCTTGATAAATATGCAACGCAGGAAAACCAACTCAACAAGATTTTAAATACGTGAGCATGACAGCATTAGGTTCTTAGACCTGCTGTTGCGGTTTCGAAAGGACCATGCCTGTTGGATATACGAGCCCAGAGCTAACAAGCCCCCTTTGCCATTCAGATCAGCGCATTCTAAACTTGTCAAAAGAAATATCGTTCTTTCGTTCCTGTCCAATGCTCTTGACAAGTCATGCCGGCATACGTTCGAGGAGGGTTTAAACATGCAAGTTACACGTTTGCAGGGCGCGGGCTATCCGACTCACGTGATAGCTTCGGTTGCTGAAAGCTTGCATCGCAAAAGGAAGGAAGCTTCTCGCCTGAGTCATGAACAAAGAGCAGAGGACAGGAAAAAGAAAAAGGATAGTAGATACAAAGAAAAGTTGGCGGTGATACCTTACATGCTTAAGGTATCACACAACCTCAAGAAGGTGGGTCAGAGGTCTCATGTTAAGGCCGTGTTCACGGCTCCTGAGAGGCTGGGGTGATTGTGGAGAATGAGTTGCCCGGTCAAAAAGCGTAGACCCGACTGTACTATCAGACATAGGCAGACCTACGTCCATTGTCGGCTGGGGGTAGTCTACAAGATCTCCTTGTCATGCGGTAGATACTACATCGGGCAAACGGGCAGATGCCTCAACGTACGCCTAAAAGAGCATGCGAAGAAAGTCAGAGGTGGTGTCGACGGGCATCTGGCTTTGCATTGCAAGACATGTGACTGTGACCCTCCTTGCCGTCCAATTTTTGAAGATACTGTAATCTTGTACCATCACCGCGACCAACTTACCAGGGAGATTGTTGAAGCGTCGAACATCGTGCTTTCTGGACCGGGTTGTGTCAGTGAACCTTCCGTTAATTTGTCAAAAAAAAAAGAGCTTGAATATCTGGCACGATAAGTAGATGGCTGCCGAGGGGGTGTGTGTCTTGTTGATGTTATCTTCGTTCCTGTTCTTTGTTGCCTTTCTGGACATGTGTATATATGCTCCTGATATTGCAATAAACCGTCTGTTGATAGCGCTTGTCTGTGTCTCCTCGCTTGTCCTGTCTTCTCGTGTGCGCTATTTTTTTCCCTTAAGTATTAAATACGTCATTACTTGCAATTCGTTCGCATTTCCGATCCAGAAAATACCGACGCCGCTCACGTATTTTGGAACGTATAAGCAGTTAACATGATGTAGACGACAAATCTACACCACTTTATAAATATGTATGCCGGAAAAAGGTTTCAACGAGATTTTATATGCTTAATTTTTGCACTCAGTATCTAACCGCGCAGCAGTTAAAGAAAATTAAAAAAAAAAACTGGGCTCACGTTTGATTTCTTAACATAATCTTGCTTCCAAAAGGGGAACAAGAAAACGATTAGCTAATTTAGCAATTAAGTATGTTTTATTCAGCTCTATTACGTACATACTGTCCGCTTCACTCTACAATCCGCCTGCACAGACTGCACCGATGTATCCCTCACAGTTTTCTAAATGAAAGTCTGCAAACGTTAAAAAAAATCGCCCTGTTGTTCAGTTTTATACTCACCATTTAGACTGTTCTAGGTCCAGATCAGGTTCCGCCGTTTACAAAAAACGATATTTACGATCTGTAAATTGTCTTGTTTTTCGAATTCTGCTACTAACTCCCCAATTCCTATTCCAAGAGGCTACGCAGTAGTCATCCCACTGCGTGGTCTGCTGCCTGCTTCTTGCCTGAATTTGCAATGAGCTAACACTAGTCGCTATGAAGTCGCGATTGTATACGCCTCATATGTCTTCCTAATCTCCCTAAGCCCTTCGATATCCAATTTAATATCTTGTAGTACTTCATGCCGCACTTATACGCTAGCCTTACTGAATGAGGTTTCAGCGTTAAACGTTCACAGGTTCAGTTTCCAGTCGCATACTGTCTGTAGACAAAAATTCTTAGCCTCTTCTGCTGTGTCACAGGTCTCCGCTGTCTTGGCGAGTTGCTCCGCGGCCGTTGGGGATCGAGGACCGGAGCTTAAATACGGGGTAATTGCCAAGTACAACACCAGGGCGACAAAATACTTTTCGGTTCATTGATTTATTGCGGCTTAATGTCCCGAAGCAACTCAGGCTATGAGGGACGCCGTAGCGAAGGGCTCCGGAAATGTCGACCATCTGGGGGTCTTTAACGTGCACAGAGATCGCACAGCACACGGGCCTCTAGAATTTCGCATTCATCGAAATTCGGCCACCGCGGCCGGGATCGAACCAGCGTCATTCGGGTCAGCAGCCGAGCTCCGGAGCCACTGAGCCACCGCGGCGGGTTAACGGGACCAAATACAGTTCTGGCGATAGAGTGGGGTTGTGGACTCTGGTCACCGGTATCAGGCCGCACCTCTTGCCTCGTTATTCAATTCCACTGACATTCAGAATATTTTATTCGGTGGGGAATCCCGCTGCACCGAGATTTCAATCGCGGTCCTCTTGCAAGCTATGCAGATGTTTTACCTCTATGGCCTCGTTGAACAAGTATCAGATATTTATCGGGAAGCGTAGAACGCTGGAAATCTCGCTAAGAAGTCGATATTATTTCAGTTTCCCATTTGTAGTGATTCGAGCGATTCTGAGTTCACAGCCGGCGCATATAATTTGACCGACTACAGGTTCACATGCAAGGTGTGCTGTGCTGATTGGAACGTGGAGCGTATTGCATGCAAAAGGGACACGTGTACGCAGCGAGGCTTGCCGCCCTTTCCTGACTTCTTTTTGGTGTTGCTGCTCCCTCTGACAGGAGGAGTACAAGATGCGTGCACACTGGGCGAGCCTGGTCCTGGTTGTCCACTGCTGGCTGCTGCTGTTCATCCTCCTCTCCACCTCGGCGGCAGACTCGACGACGCTCAACAGCGCCGGCCAGAGCATACACGACATCAAGGGCGTGCCACATGTGAGCATCCTTCCACGGCATTAAGGAATGAATGAATTGATTTATGAATAAATTTGGAGGCTATTAGTAAAAGTGAAGCTAAACTACACTATCGGCGAAGCTGACAGGTATTCTATGAGGTAGGTAAGCGTCAAAAAAAAAAACAGAGACGAACACAAGGCGAGAGGACGACGAACAAACACAGAAGAGCGTGTGTGTCGTCGTCCTCTCGCCTTGTGTTCGTCTCTCTTTTTTTGGCGCTTCCTATCTCAAAGGATGTATAGCCAACTAGCCCAGCACCAAGTTTTACTGACATGCATGTTTACGGCAAACAAATCACGTTTCGAAGCAATGCTGGTGAACATTTGTTAAATAAATATTGCAGCAAGGAGATCAGTACCTTAGGCACTATTGGAGATGGAGAAAGAAAGAGGACATGTGGAGGCATCGTCTCTATTTGAAGGAAGCCTACTGTGGCCCGCGTGTGCGGGGCTTGAAGCATGCGACCACCCTGTGTTCTTTGTGCCCTTCTACTCTTCAGTTAATTGCGCTATTCGTTCACTCAACTTCCGGAAGGAGGTGACTACCTTAACTTATGTTTCCAAATGTTTTGAATTGCGAATTTTGAAGCCATCTCTTTAAGCTGTCTGAAGGACGGGTGACTCACCGCTTCAATTCCTGACTGTTAATCGTTTCTCTGGAGCGACAAGGCTATAAAAATGTACGCTATTTCTCTGATGAGAATTCAGGAGAATGTACCAGGCACTGCCCTAACGATTGACACATGCTATGACCTGTGCCCATGGAATTAATTATATGTCTATATCACGATGAACATCAAAATGGACTGGTTTAATTTGTTTTTTTCCGAAGGTTACCAAAGGCGTAAATGGTCTAATGTATATAATCGGGCTGCCTACGATGACGCACGCCAGCAAGGCGCAATGGCAACCACCTCGAAGCGTCGTTTCTCTTGTGATAATTTTGTGTCAGCAAGATTAGCTTGTGAGCTACTTGGTTGCTATCGATAAATTTGAAACTGCGCGGACACGGTTGGTAGAAATGATCATACTTGGCGTAAGCTTTGCCTGGTAATGAATGATACGCTACAGCTGCGCAGCGTACATAACTGCATCAATCCGCCCAATAGCTGACCTCCACATGGTGCGCCTGTCCGCCTGGCAAGTTGCTTTTTTCTGGCTACCCTCACAGCGTCGCCGGAACATCTGGCGCCACGTATGGAAGCGCCTTGTAACTGAAATGATTAGCAAGTTTGTTGCAGCCAAGAAAACTTGTCTCCCTTGACGTGCTATGCTGAATGTTCACAGTTGTGTTAGAAGTATGCCCTAAATAAGAAATATTCACAACATAGCATGTGTTATAAATATTCCATAAATAAGAAGTATTCACAACGTGCTATGGTTTTAAGGAAACTGACAGCCACAAGCGGGGACTCTCGTCTGCTGCTCTGAAAAGAGAGAGCGTGTTCCGGCTCCGTACCTTCCGCTTGGTGGGAAGAAATAGTTGTCTGAAGACGTTCAAATATCATTTCTTTGCCCGTTTCAAGCCTCACGTGCGTGCTTCATTCGTGCATTTGAACTTTTCTTGCATTAGTAACTTTTAGCAGCTATTTATTTATTTATTTCAGAAGAATGGCCTGAGGGGCGAGTTGGTGCATGATGAAATGAACGGCGGCGCAACAAGGACACTAACAAGAGAGGGGACACCACATGCGCATGTGGTGTCCCCTCTCTTGTTAGTGTCCTTGTTGCGCCGCCGTTCATTTCATTTATTTATTTATTTATTTATTCAACATGCCCTTAAAGGTCCTCATTCGAGGGTATTACATAGGGGGGGGGGGGGGGGTCACATGTAACAGGAATATTATTAACAAGCAAATGAACAATAAATAGGCTAAATATAAAATGGGAAAATAATCAAGTCGTTGATTATTGTACACACCACACCAGTCGTTGCGGTGTGTACTCTCTTCTTGACCGTCGTCTTGTGTGACTGGTTTTTTCTCAGTTTACAATGTACCAACTGGCCCGCATTTCAACCCTTCTGCAAAATAATCAAGCCCCAGAGAATAAAGAAACAGGCTAATAGAAAGCAATATAATAATAGGTTTAAAAAACAATAAGGCATAACCGAAATCAACGTACACAGCGTGTACGTATTGCCCATAAAGAGAGACAGACGCAATCACATACATTTCGATCAACAGTATATTTCAAATGCCAATGTCGCTGCGGATGAGATCGAGAAATGCGGAGGCGTTAGATTCAGTGGCTATGTGTGCTGGTAGATCGTTGCACTCTATGATAGTGCGTGGTATGAATGACTTCGCAAAAGCAGATGAACGACACGCGATGCGCTTAACTTTGTGCGGATGGTCGAGCCGTGGAAAGAAGGTTGATGGTGATAGGAAAAAATCGTGGTGGAGCGATTGATGGTGATACAGTTTATGGAAGAGAGCTAGTCGTGATAATTTGCGCCGGAAAGACAAGTCTTCTAATTCGGCACGATTTTTTAGGGCAGTGACACTGGTAGTATGTGAGTAGTCTGAAAAAATAAAACGCGCAGCACGGTTCAGCAAGGACTCAATGTTTGCTGTGAGATAGGCTTGTTCAGGATCCCAGATGGCTGATGCATATTCAATCTTCGGACGAATGACTGTGAGGAACGCAAGTTTCTTCAGGTGGGGGGGAGCCTGTCTGAGGTTGTGCTTTAGTAGGCCGTTGTGCTATTTGGTAGTGAGGTTGTGCTATTTGAACGCGCTGCTAAACTAAAGGAAAATATGTAGAAACCCCCGCTCATCTCGGGCTTGCTTCTTTGCATGTGCATGAATTTCCTTTGCAAACTAATAACACCAAATACAACCTTTGTACCCGTGCTTCAGGAACATGAATAGCGACGTAATTAAATAATCTCTGCAAAAAACAACCCGACAGCAGGCAAATGCTTAAGGTTTCGACGACAGGGCTCGTCTTCGTCTCGGCGACTGCGGTCATATTTAGAAGGGGTAGTTAAGCCTTTCACTCCGAGAAGCAATGACCGGACAGGGAGGGGGGTGAGGGCGTACAGACGGGAGGGAGGGTGCTACTGCCGCCATGGAAAAAAGAAACTGGGCTGAACTGGAAAGCGGCACAGAAGAAAAAGCGGCACCGGCAGCACCCATTGAGAACCACGCGGTCAGAAAGCAGTAAAACAATAAAGGGGAATGCGACTACGGGATAAAAAAAGGCGTTCCATGCGGCAATGCCGCATGATAGACGGAAGAGGTAGAAAAGGGCTGCGAAAGACCAAGAACAATGGGTGCTGAGCAGCAGTGCCATGAAATTTCTCACTATTAACTAGAAGGAAAGCTGGCCGCTCTGCACTTCATCCACCACGAACGCGCGAGGCATGCTGGGAAGACAGCACTTCGAATTTACACCTATCCGCGGCGGTCGAATTTCGATGGAGGCGAAATTCTTGAGCCCCCGTGTATTGAGCGATGTCAGTGCACGTTAAAGAACCCCAGGTGGTCGAAATTTCCGGAGCCCTTCACTAAGGTGTCTCTCATAGCTTGAGTAGATTTGGGTCGTTAAACCCCGTAAACCACACCAAACCGAATTGACACCTGCAGGTGGCGTATTGACTGCGGTACGGATTGGTTTCTTTAAGTTGTCCAGTTTCGTTTTCATCGTTGTAGTTTTTACTGTTATTTTGCACTTTGTGCTGGTGTAGTTAGCCATGCTGCTACGCACGCAGTTCATTTGAGATCAGAAGCGTCCGAAGTAGCATGACTCAAAGTGAGCTGAGCACAGTCCCTGGTGCCTGCAATGCCTGAAGTTCATTTGCCCCTGGGAGCCATTTACGCAGCAAGCTGGGTTTGCTCAGCGGAAACATGGATTTCCTGTGCATTGACATGTAAAGAAGGGAACAAGCAAGGTTGGTTGTGAAGTTAGAACCCAGCAGTCTGCTGCCGTGACCACTATGTACATTTCTCGTAGTAGTCTCGCAGACTTCTTTTAAAAGCGCAAAGTGCTTCGACAAGCGCAGCTTAAGTTAACCGTACTCCCGGAGGATTGCGTTTGGTTCATTTCGAAGGCTGACGGTGGCCGCTCATTGCATCCATACCGGCATGTTGCACTCGGCAGCATGAACACAGCCGTCACTTACTTGTGGTCGGACAGGTTTCTTCTTCCTAATGCGTGTTTTTCTTGCCAAAATCTGTAAGCGCAGTGTAAGGATACGGCGTGGGCCGGCACTTGGTGCCCGCTTACTGTCCTCTCGCCATTGGCAAATTTGGAGCTTGTTTACTGCTCATTTGTAGTAACATGCAAATTAGCGGAAACCTGCATTTCTGCTGTTGTAGACACGCTTTAGGGCCAAGCTAAGCACACCAAGCTGTCTTCACGTCATTCAACGGGTGTGTGAAATGCCCTTTAAGAAACTCGCATAGACGGCGGCGCCAACTTTTACTCGGTGTAATATTTAGAAACCCTATGACATGAGTTATTCTACCTTCGGCTGAAAACCTATGCTTTCTGTTGCCCTCAAACCTTTTCGTTCTTTTTTGTATTTTTTCCCGTTTCCACATGATACCAATATTTTTGTCCCGTCCTCTTATGCGACTTTTTTCACTTTTTTACCGCCAGGTTCACATAGGCTGCTGTTAGTGTTGCTTTATTTTCCTTCCTGTTTTCAGCTCAACCACGCTTCCTCTTTTCCATTCCAGCAGGCGCTGTTTCCACACCTGGACGCGAGCCTTTCAATGTTCTCGTTCGCCCCCTAACCACCCTCCTCACCCTACGCCCTACCCCTCCCGCACCCCAGACGAATTTGCCCCGAATGAAATGGTTTGGTTGGTTTGGTTTATGGGCTTTAATGTCCCAAAGCGACTAAGGCTATGAGAGACGCCGTAGTGTAGGGCTCCGGAAATTTCGACCACCTGGGGTTCTTTAACGTGCACTGACTGACATCGCACAGTCCACGGGCCTCAAGAATTTCTCCTCCAAAGAAATTCAACCGCCACGGCCGGGATCGAACCCGCGTCTTTCTAGTCAGCAGCCGAGCACCATAACCACTGAGCCACCGCGGCGGCTTGAATGAAATAGTATTGATCTCATGTTAGTGATAACAGCACCTTCCAAGGGGAGTACCTCTTGTGGAAGCATTGACCAGCTGACTGAAGCTTATTATTTATTTGTTTATTTGTGACACTAAGTGTGCCGCATGGCATAAAACGTGATGTTAGTAACGAACTGTATAATACGTTACAAAAAAGGATGAAGCCCGGTTGTGTCTAAAAAGTCGCATAAGCTGCTTCGGGCGTAAATGTTTTAAAATAATTAGCCACAAGTGCAAATTGGAGCTGAACTTTTTTTGCCAACCTTGTACGTGTGTTTTAGAGAAAAAAGCAGTTAGAGGAAGATAATCGACGATGACCGTCAACATAAGTTAGTTGACACGAGACAGTTACTGCTTAATTTCCTTTCCTAAAACACAATTTTTGTTTTCTTCATTACGGGCCCCTCGTTATCTTTCTTCTTTCACTCCCACTTCCTCCCTCCCTGTACGTGCGGTTCAGGTGTCCACCGAGACGACAGAGAATTAGTGCGCGATTTCCTTTCCTCAAAAAGCGTTGCATTGAAAGGGCGGTGGGGGTGGTGAAGAGCATTTATTTAGTAATTTACAGAGAGGTGCTCGGGGAGAGGCCCCTAATGGGTCTCACTCCTTACAATACTAGGCGGAGTCCCTCATTCCGGGATCCCGTTGGTCGAGACCGCTACGAGACGCCATACCATGTTGAATACGCCGATTCAAAGGGCGAGGCATCTCGCCGAACGCGTGGTGGCGTTCCTTGGACTATCTGGCAACTCTACCACATGCTGTCGCGTTCCACTCTTAAAGGCGAAGCTTAAGCGTCATTAATTAGCACTTAATTAGCACTTAATATTAAATAGTAATAATTAGTAATAGTCGTTGGTCAGTAATTAACAATTAATTTGTAATTCGTCCCTACTTAGTAAATAGACATTAATTATGTTGACGTCATGCAGTGGTGACGTCACCAGTACCACGGAGGCAGTCAAAGTGGTGCGGCAAACGCTTTCGCCTCTACGCACTTTAGACACTCAAAGTGCCTCCTTGAAATTTTTCTTTAAACCTTTCCTCATCGCTTCTAATTTCTTTCAGTCTGCACGTGCCTGTCATAACGCCTCACTAGTCAGTGCGCTTGGCTTCTGAGCCGGACGACCCTAGTTCAGTCGAGACCGCTCTGGCTGCGCTTCGATGGAGGCGAAACGCAAAGGGCCTATGCGATGTGTGTGCACGTTGAAGATTCCCAGGTGGCCGAATTTATTCCGTATTCCACTATGGGGTCCCTTTCCCTCTTCTCTCCTTCTACGACCTCCCTCACGGCGCTGTTGAGCTATTGCGAGATGTGAAAAGTACCTTGCGCGAAAAGCTGCGGCCCACCGAAGTATTTCACAACGTACCTACCGCTTCTTCCTTAGTGGCAACCACTGAATTGTGAACTTTGTGACATCGGTGAGTGTTTTCGGAGCGTATTTCTCAGATGGGCTTGCCCGTGGCTTTACCTTTCTAATTCCATCGAAAAGGTGCGGCGCCAATTTCACCATCTTGAAAAAATCGGTTTCTGAGGGAAGGAAATGCCGCAGCAGCTTTCTCACATGTCGAACGAGATATGTGAGACCGGTACTGCGTAATTTCCGTTCCACAAAAACCAATCTTTTTCAACACGGTGACATTGGCACGCAGGCACCTTTTCGATGGAACTAGAAAGGTTAAGCCACAGGCAGACCCATTTGAAAAATTTACTCCGAAATCAGTGCTACCGTCATCACCCTCACGATGGAGACTTATAGTACAAAGAATAGGTTGGGGCAACCGAAAAGGAAATAAAAATAATAAGCCCCTAGACTTATAGTACAAAGAATAGGTTGGGGCAACCGAAAAGGAAATAAAAATAATAAGCCCCTAGACTTATAGTACATTGAATAGGTTGGGGCAACCGAAAAGGAAATAAAAATAATAGGCCCCTGCCTGCACCGTTTACACACAACAGGCTTAACCCAATTGCAAAATAAAAGAGGAGGCCCGTAGGCAAGTTGTAATTTGACCACCCGTGGGTGGAAAAATAAAATATTAGGGAAAATGCTACATTAGCGACCCACAGCCGAGAGAGCGGGCCCGGGGAGGCTCCCCTGACCTCCCCTGGGAAGTAGCGGAAAGGGAAATGGGACGTGGGAAGGGAATGGGGACAGCGAGTGTTTTGCTCTGATCCTTCAATTATCTCGACTCCATTACTGGCCCGCCTGGCCAGGACAGGGAGAGCATCGAGATTGCCCAATGGTGCGGCCCCACTCACGGGATGCCCGACCACCCACCATACGCAACGGGCTCCGACCGTCGGAGACAGGAAAACCTAACACGGGGTCAGTAGCTACCTGGGGCTCCTCTCGCACACTACAAGGCCTTTCCCACCTGCCAGCTACTAGCCGTCGAAGGTTTTTCGCGGTTTTTCGGACACCGGAAGTATGTGTGATAGTCCCGATCGCCGTGGAGGTCCAGAACGTCAACGGCCTCGCGGCCTCAAAACTGGTCGCTCCTGGGGGTCCATCTGTGCTTCCTCCAACCATCCATGCACTTATTTCCTCCCCTAGCTTACTCTTCTCCTACAGAGGAGAGAGTGTTCAAGGCTGGGCGACCGGGCCACTAACCAAGAACGTGGCTTAGGATGAGATGACCCGGGCCTACTCCACCGGTACTCCACACATCTTCGGTTTTCGCCAGACTCTTACGAGGCAGTACTAAGCCCTCATCCCCCGGCATCCCGCAGGCGGTTAAGCCTGCGGCCGGCCGTAAGACCGCTTCCCCGAGGCGGCGGTCCTCAGAGCCTGGCCACTATGAACCCCCGCGCGGACCTGGTTTCTCCGTAACCAGAAACCGACGCGTCGGTAGCCAGACTTGCACGCCCCCGCGCGCAGAGGAAGGAAGGTAGCATGTATTTGAAAACCTTTTGGCGTTTTGACATGCCTTCCGGGCCGGATTTCGTGGGTCCAACCTGAGTATAAACCCAGGCCTGCCTCCGCTCAGGCATCGGACCTCACGTGCACGACTGGCCCTCACAGTCGTCTGGGAGTCGCTGCCACTCCCATTGGGGGTTTGCATCCCCAGAGGATGGGTCCCGGCCATCCCATCCCCACTGCTGGCATTGCACCGAAACAAAGCCTAGTAGCCGAAACTACACCGGCCCGTATTCGGTGGCGGGGGGGGGGCCACGAGCAGGCTGCACAGTCAGATTTCCCCCCCCCACTTATAGTACAGTGAAACCTCCTTACCTAAACGAGAAGCCTCCACCCTGCAGAAGTATCACCGACCAGTCGCCTCCCCACCGCACCGAGGAGGCCCGCCAACCCACCCCTATTATCGACCGACATTTGTGCACGTTCACCCTCCACAAATATTCTACAGCTTGTACGAAGCCCGTGCTTAGAGTAATAGCATTAAGTAAAGCATCATACTGATGAAGTAATCATCCAGGATAAGTCCAACTGCTTTAGCAAAATTGTCGCATCTGGCTATATTATCTTTTTAGGAAGCCCTTCTTATAAAGTTTCTCTCTACCGAGGATCCTTACTGCAGCTTAAGGTAAGAATTCTTACTTGTTGCAAGAAAAAAAAATGAATTTGCAACTTCTCCCGACTGTATACGTCAACAAATCCACTACATGGTAAGGCGGCACAGTGATGTCTACCGGGCGGGGAATCGTATATGCAGCCACCGCTATAAAAATTGCCCGAAAAATATACATATTTTCGCACTGGCATAAGTGCGGCCGGCTTGTTTGTAGTTTTCACGAGTACTGAGAACCCAAGTACAGAAAAGCGAATGGCGTTTTCTAAAACGCAGCAGCGTTTTCCGACGTAGCACCCAGGTCAACTCAGGTACGTTATGCAATTACTTCCCGAATAATTTGATTTATTGATTGTAGGGGTATAACGTCCCAAAGCGACTCAGGCTAATGAGGGACGCTGTACTGAAGGGCTCCGGATATTTCGACCACCTGGGGTTCCTTAACGTGTACTGACATTGCACAGTACACGAACCTCTAGAATTTCGCCTCCGTCGAAATTGAGCCACCGCCGCCGGGATCGAACCCGCGACATTCGGGTCAGCAGCCGAGAGCCGTAACCACTGAGCCACCTCAGCGGGTACCCGAATAGCCTGAGCATTTGTTCCATTCGATTCCGCGTGGAATTCCGAGGTATGTATAGGCGGGTCGAAGCCATACCTGCTAGAGTCGCAGTGGAAGCCTAATGCGCATTGCAGACCCCGGGCCCCTCGACTGAACGCATGCGACCGCCGCGCGTCCGATTTAGGAGGCCGCGTGCAGATGTGCTTAACTGCAGGGCACTCTGCTCCACGAAGCGGTTTAGGCGTATTTCTTTCCAGTGCAACCACGCACATACGAAGGGTGGAAGTGAGGATGTTATAAGGGGCTAAATATAACCCTATTAATAACTTGTTACGAGGAATGCCAAGCCGCAGTAAGTGTTACCTTTAGTTTGGACACCAGAGCCACGCTTGGAGGGCAGGCATGATGCCGGTGAAGGAGGGAGTGAAAGAAGAGGGAGGTGGAGTGGTCGGTATGGTAGGCCCCTGTTAATTTCCGACGATTGGAAGTTCTATAACGTGGACCGACATGGCATATTACCCGGGCGACATTTCCATTTCACCTCCATCTAAATGCGGTGGCCATGCCTCGGATTCGATCTCGCCACTTTGTGTAGCTCAGGAGCCGAACGCCCAACCATCGACGCCACTACGATGGCTCAGTGGTTAGCGCACTCAGCTACTGAGCCGGATGACCGCGTTAAAACAAGGCCGTGGCTGCCATCTTTCGATTAAGGCGAAACCCAAACCGCGCCCGTGTGCTGTGCGATGTCACTACACATTAAAGATCCCGAGGTGGTGAAATTATTGAGGAGTCCTCCACTACGGCATCGCTTTCTTCCTTTCTTTCACCCAGTACTTCATCCCTTCCCCAAGTAGTCGAAATTTCCGGAGCCCTTCACTACGGCGCCGCTTCGGGACGTTAAACCCCATAAACCAAACCAAACATTCCCTCAAGACGTAGTTCAGGTGCCCCCCGAGATGGAAGACAACCGGTTACTGCGCCTCTCATTTCTTGATAAGCAATCTCTTATTGCGAAAGCAATACTGCTAGCACTTTTCTGCCGTCGGTGGAGGTCGTTCCTTCGCTCCGGCGCAGCTGCGGCGCACGACCACGTGAAAGCGTGACGTCACGACCACAGCAGAGCAGGGGCCCCAACTCGTCTGTTCGGCCGTAGTCGTTCCTTCGCTCGGCGCGGAATTTTTAAGAGAGCCCTCGACCTCCCGATATCCACTTCCAACGCGCAACTCCTCGCGTTGGGGATGGTGAGCACCTATCGAGAACTCCGTGAGGCGCATCTCGTTAACCAATACACGCGTCTTGCCCAACCGTGTCCGGTCGCCGCCTCTTGGACCGGTTACATATCAGACATGATCACCATACCATGGAACGGGTTCGAGTGCCAGAACTGTGGATAAGCGCCCTCTACGTACGACCCCTTCCGACAAAGATGAACAAAGAGGACCATAATGGCCGGTGCCAGGCGCGGGCGAATGCCCTGCACCGCCACTATGGCTCAAAGAAACACGTCTTCTACGTCGACATTGCAGGCCCCTACCACTCCAGGGGTGAATGGTACACGGCTGCAGTCATACACAAGGGAAAACAGGTGAACGGCCTCTCGTTAAGAGCGCCCAACTCAACGCATGCGGAGGAGGTGGCGATCGCCCTCGCAGGCCCCCATCCCGACTCTAAATTCATCCTCACAAACTCTCTCGGAGCCTGTCGTAACTTTGAGTTCGGTTGGATCACTCCACTCGCTCACCAAATTTTACACCGCAGTATTCGCGACGGCCATCCAACTCATCGCTCAATCATATGGGTCCCCGGCCACCAAGGCATGCCAGGTAACGAAGCCGCCCATGAGGCAGCCCGCGCACTCTCTCACCGGGCACCAGGCGTCCCTTGGGAGGACCTTAACCCAGCTCACAGCCTTCTCCTGTCTTTTAAAGAAATTACTGAGCACTATCGTGCCGAACACCGGCGACACCCAGTTCCTATGAAAGGACTGGGTAAAGCTGGCGAACGAATTCTCCTCACGCTCTTTACAAACACTCTGCTGTGCCCGGCGGTTCTCAAGCACTTTAATCCTTCTTTTGACGGCCGCTGCTCATTCTGTGGGGAGGTGGCTGACACCTTCCACATGGTTTGGGCATGCAGAAAAAATCCTTCTCTCCCCCCAATCACCCCTTCCCCTACCCGAGAGGACTGGGAGGCGGCCCTGCTCAGCTGCCAGGAACTATCGGCCCAACAGGCCCTGGTTCGGCGGACTTCTGTAGCGGTGTCGACCAACGGGATCCCGGAATGAGGGACTCCGCCTAGTATTGTAAGGGGTGAGACCCATTAGGGGCCTCTCCCCGAGCACCTCTCTGTAAATTACTAAATAAATGCTCTTCACCACCACCACCGGCGGCTACCACGTGACGGCCTTCTTGGCCCGCCGCGTGAGGGCGCTCGCTAGGAGAGGATAAACGGGGTGGTGGTGGTGGAAAACATTTATGTACAGGTATAATACCGGAGGTTATGCATGAGCTGACCCAGAGGGGGCCAGCACTTACAAATACTAGGTGGAGGTCCCTAGTTCGGGACCCGAGTGGCATCGGCCGCCGCCCAGGCTCGCGCGACCAAGGCCCGTTGGGCCTGCAGGTCAGAGCAGCCGAGCAGGGTCGCCTCCCAGTCCTCCCGGGTTGGGTTGGGGTGAGGGGGGATAGAAGGGTTGGAGGGGCAGGCCCACACCATGTGGTAGATGTCCGAAGACGTCTCCGCACAGTGCGGACAGCTGCCCGAGAAAGAAGGGTCGAAGTGTTTTAGAGCTGCCGGGCACAGCAAAGTATTAGTATACAGGCGGAGCAGAAGCCGCTTCTCCGCCTTTCAGAGACCTTTACACGGGCGGGGATAAAGACCATGGCCAGATTGATAGAGTGAAACGATGTCTTTGAAGGTGTAAGCTGGAATAAATTCGAGTTCCTGATCGTCAGGGTCGGAGGGGAATGTCCGGTGAGAGAGCGCGTGGGCGGCGGCGTCAGCTGCCTCATTTCCCTCAAGGCCCATGTGAGCGGGAGCCCAAACGATACGCCGGTGCGCGGGGTCACCGGTGTAGACGCTGTTTTGAAGAATGCGGTAGGCTAGATACGGTACCCAGCCCTGCTCGACGTTCCGACATGCCCCTCGCGAGTCGGAAATAATTGTTTTTGAATTGGAATCAGATGCAGCCAACGCAATGGCGACCTCCTCCGCGTGTGTTATGTCACGGGCTCGGAAAGTAAGGCCGTTCACTGTTTTGGATTGGTGGACGATTGCGGCTGTGTACCTGCCCCCATGGTGGGGGCCTGAGGCATCCACGTAGAATACGCCGGGTTTCGATCCATAGTGGCGGGCCAGGGCTTCCACCCGCGCCAGGCGCTGGCCATGATGGTCCTCACGGTTCATGTTCGCGGGAAGAGGGCGCACGTGGAGGGCGCATCTCCACTGGGATGGAATACGTACGCGCTCTTCTATGAGAGTGGTGTGTTGGATGTGTAGTCGGGCAAGGAGGCGGCGACCAGACGATGTCTTCGAGAGACGTGTGTATTGGTTAGTCAAGTGGGCTTCCCGGAGCTCCCGAAATGTGTTCACCATGCCTAGCCCCAGGAGGCGCTTGTTGGAGGTGGTCACGTGGAGGCCTAGAGCCCGCTTAATAATTTTGCGGAGGATGACTTCGAGTGAATCCTCGTCTTGCTTCCGCAGGTGTAGGTATGGAGTCGAATATAGAATTCGACTGGTTACAAATGCATGCGCCAGCCGCAAGGCGTCCTTACATCGTAAGCCCCCGCGCTTGTTAGAAACCCGGCGGACCAAGCGGCCCACCTGGTCCCCCACCTGACGGAGTTTGGCCAATGTTGTTTCTGCCCGTGTGTCTTGATGTATAAAGAGCCCCAGTACCCGGACTTCGATATTTTCAGGGATTGGACCTGTCTCGAGAGACAATGAAATTTTGGCTGTGCACTTTGGTGAGGGGTGTATGTGCACAAATTCAGACTTTTCGGTGGAGCATTGGAGGCCGCAGCGGCGAGCATAACGGTCCACTATGGTCGCCGCCTCCTGCAGGTTAGCCTCAATGTCAGCAAGGGAACCCTGCGTGGCCCACCGCTTAGTCATGTCTGAGGAGTTGTACAAGGCGTCGCTGGGGCGACGTGCTGCGCGCAAACGCCGGCGCCGTGCCGAGGAGAAAGATGAAGAAAGGCAAGAGCGGTTGGCTAAGCAACGCGCCTATGCCGCAGAATGGCGAGCCCACCACCAGCAGAGCCAAGCGCAGCCAAGGAGCTATTGCTTTCGCAATCACTCAGGCTTAACCAGAGCTAAGCCACAGCCAATTTTTTTTGTAACCGTGACAGAGCATGGTGTTGAATTGCGCCTTGAGGGCAGCCTTGAACAGAGTGAATGAAGGTGTACTGAAGCAGGTAGATCAACGAAAGTTTTTCGAATTATACTGCAACCGGTATTCCAGGTCCAAGGTTCAGCATACGTGCATTCACGCCCATGGTGCCAAGGTGCGGGAGGATCAGCTGCCGCTCCATGCATGACAAGGCGCGAGCAACTTGCGGCAGATGGAACTGAGTGTCGACTGCGCCTATAGAGCTGCCATAGCAATCGGTCAAAGAGCGCTGTTCTGCAGTATATCTCTGAATAAACAAGCGCAGTCGTCCTGAGTCCCAGAGCGCAGGTAGCAGAAACTTTATTCGGATCGCAGGAGAATTCCTGTTGTAAAGCGGACTCCTTCACGTGCATCACTGGTACAGTTAGTGATGCTGTGTGTTACGTCCTCCAGGTTCAGCATTTGCAACTTAAAGGACGCTTGTACGGTCTTGCCGATTACTGATGGAGCGACACTGGTCGCTGCCTTGTTGTTCTTGTCTTTGTGAGGGTCTATGGTCCCTTTGTATGAATAATGAGTCCAATAAACTTCTCTTCACAGGAATATCACCCGGCATGCTTCCCCCGCGCGTAAGGACCCTCTTGAACCTTTTGGGCACTGTGTGTTTTTGAACATCTGCGTTCATTGTGAGTATGTGTGCACCGGGCGACATCGGTCGCCGTAATATATCTTTGTTTTTTGTAGAGGGACGGATGTCCCTTCTTGATGGAGGGTCCAATAAACTTCTCTTAAGTGTGGATGAATATCTTTGCAAGCTGCGCGCACATGTGCTGCCCATTACTACAATAGGAAATCATTTTAGAGCGCTTTAAGCTGCAAAACCAATGGAGCGGGAGCTTGGAAAGCAAAATTACGAGGAACTTCCGCGGCTAAAGTGGTGAAAGGCGAAAGCCTGAGTGCTGCAGTCTGCTACGCGATTGTTCACTTCACATTCTGTTGGTTCATTAATTAACTGCCAATTAATGACGC
This sequence comes from Amblyomma mixtum, assembly GCF_055824585.1. NCBI lineage: Eukaryota > Metazoa > Arthropoda > Arachnida > Ixodida > Ixodidae > Amblyomma > Amblyomma mixtum. Next base: position 162,166,129 of record NC_143016.1, on the reverse strand, counting down.
TTAATCTTTGCCTTTAGGAGTGGAACGCGACAGCCTGTTGTAGCGCTGCCAGGCAGTCCACGGAACGCCACCAACCGTTCGGCGCGATGCGTTGCCCTTTGAATGCAACGCTTTTTTGAGGAAAGGAAATGGTGCTGTAATTCTCTGTCATCTCGGTGGACACCTGAACCGCACCGTACAGGAAGGGAGGAAGTGGAGTGAAAGAAGAAAGAGAAAGAGCGGCCGTAATGAACAAAATGAAATTTTTTTTTTAGAAAAGGAAATTACGCAGCAACAGTCTCACATATTTCGATGGACACCCGTCAAAATTCGCGCGCAGTGACGTCACGACCATTTCGACCAATCTGAAACGCGGACAAATTTGCTAACACTTCTTGGACACAACAGTAGGAGCCATTAAAGGCTTCCGCCTTAAAAGAAAGGCGCAAACTGCCCTCTAGGAGCAGTGGACACCTCAATCGTGCTTTAAGCTTCGTGAAGGTAGTGAAAGATGTGCGGCACTGCATGCGTTTGTAGTGACAACTTTGTGCCGTTTTAACCCTTTCGGTCCTGGATTTTTTATTTCAGCCGTAGATTTTTTTGCTCCGCGTTTGTACAATGCCTAAGGCCCCATAACCACGCAGTAAAAATTTAAAGCTTGTGGTGAGAGTATTAATCGATTTACAGGTATGGTGTCAATATCGGACATCAGGGCTCAATGGGTGTAAAATGCTAGTGGGACCGTTTTGGTAACCGCAACCAAAACGAAAGAAATTAACGACACCATTTCTTATTTTGCAGTGTGGAGACCTATAAAGAAGCTTTTTTTACTTCGTAAGGGATATATAATCTCGCAGTTTCCACAAAAAACTTCGCTCGCTCCTGTTTACCTTGCGTTTTGTATCATACCTGTGCGTTCTTGTTGCTGCCAGGTTTGTGTTCCAGCTTGTGTACGTCACGTCAACAGCTCAATATGTTCAAAACTTGGGTAGCCTTCCTGGAAGGCGACTGTGGTCAAGATGAAGGCTTTCCTAGAATCTGTAACGCCCTCCTCTATCGAGCTTCACGAAGCTCTTCCGTAGCGCCCAGCGCGAAGGTCGGCAAATCTAAGTTCTAAGCTTGCGCGCGGCACACTGCATCTCGCTTGCGCTTGTTTTCAAACCAGCTGTTTGCTATAGAAGAATTTATAAAGTGGAACATAATCTCGCCGTGTCTGTGTCTTGACCGAATGCTGTTCCCTACAAGCGACAGGAAATTCCCTCTCATCCATAGGCTTATGAGTTCGGGTAATCTCTCGGCCGGAGAGAAAGCAGTAGCTGATTATCAGCCCACCAAATACGCTTTCTCAAGAAAACATAGCCAAACACGCTGAATTGATCCGAGCGTCGAGAGCGCGCCACACGTGCTGGACGAGCGGCGGAGCGCGAGTTTCAGTGTAAATACCCCGGTCGCTTCTTGCAGCTCAGTATCGATGCTCACAGCTCACAGGAGGAGGAGAGAGGTAAAAAAAAGGAATAAAAGCGCAAGGTCAGGCGTGCATTTCTTCTCGCTATTCCTTTGGTCAGGTTGCTGTTCGCCGACATCCGCATGGTATCTTTCCAGGCTCAATCCGAACATTCACCATGTATGATAGCGAAAATTTCCATTTTCCAATTCATCAGAAATCAAATTTTAAGATTTTGTCCATTTTCTGCAATGTACATTCATGTCAGCAGTCCAAAAAAGCCGTTAGTGTAGGTAATCTGCTAAAATACTAGCAGATTCTATTCTACAAAGATGACCTATCATCACTCAATGGCCACCGCTGGCAACCGTTGAGCCCTGATGGTGTCAAAATCGCACATGTCAAAAATGTGTTCAAACGCAGCGTCTACGCATTCAGTAATATTCACGACGGTGATGTGTGCTTGGATAGGCGTTTCACACAACATATAAAAATATGAGCGCAGAAGAACGAATGCTTAGTAAGATAAAAATGAACAAATTCGCTACACCTCGGCTTCTTCACTCCATGCCTCCCATGCTGCTACTTCTTCCTTATACCGCACAGCTCAATGGAAGTCCGTGAACAGCGATGTCGATAGCAGCAGGGATCCCTAAGGAAGTATTGTATTAAAAAGCAATAGTATTTTCTTCTGTTACTGAGGCGTGAGCGTAATATTTGTGTTGTGGTGTCAATTGACACCGCCAGGGCCGAAAGGGTTAAGGAAAGGAAATGCGCATAACTGGCTCCCAGTGTCAGTGGACGCCTCCATCGAGCTTATAGATACGTGGGGTGATGAGAGAGAGATGTGGGCTGCAGGCATTGACAACGTTGCGCCAGAAACGAGGCGCTGAAGCGATAGCCTGTCGGCGTTCATCGTGTTATTGGCTTTTCCAACGTTTTACATTCCGATCATTTTAAGGAAAGTCACATAACTGGCCCCCTGGGTCAGCGCACGCCTGAATCGCGCTTATAGGTACGTGGGGTGATGAGAGAGAGAGAGAGATGTGGGCTCATGCGTTAGCGTTGACAACGGTGGGCGAACTCTCGTGATCAACCATTACCATTAACTGCCACCTGCAAGGATGGCAGGGTAGGTGCAGACTTTAATGTCGATATAAAGACAGGAATTTGTTACCACTTATGCGCTAAAACATCCTGTTCTTGTCATGCGTAACGCCTCCCTCCGCTGTGCAACCTCGCAAAATACTCGCATAGTCCTCGTCTTTGAGAACCAGGCATTGGTGCATTAAATCGAGCATACATTTATCTGTTTCTCCGACCACAAAGCTTCCTTCATGTAGTGGAGTGTTCTTTGAAGAAGGAAAATGTGTGAAAAATAAGTTGTCTGTAATTGCACCTACATGTCTTGCTCGAGTTCTTTGCCTCAATCTATCGAAAGGCTGAGACAGCTGATGAGAAGCGCTCAAATTTCGGTTTAGGAAGTCACGTAATTGTCGGAAATTTCTTTTTTTTAGGAAACGGTATGGCACATCGTGTCTGACATCACGGTGGACACCAGACCCGAGCCGTAAAAAAAGGATAAAGGAGGGAGTGAAAGAAGAAAGAAAGGAAGAAACAAGTGGCGTAGTGGAGGACTCCGGAATTATTTCCACCTCCTGGGGATCTTTAACATGAACTCACATCGCACAGTAAATGGGCGCCTTTTGCATTTCGGTTTGGTTTGCTGGGCTTTAACGTCGCAAAGCGACCCGGGCTATGAGGGACGCCGTAGTGAAGGGCTCCGGAAATTTCTCACCAGGTGGTGAAAGCTTTTAAATGGTGAAATAGAGTTTGGGAGCCACAAAGGGGCCCCGCTACATGGTCGGCGTCCCTAGTCCGGGACACCGTATCACGAGGCCCCGTCTCTCACCCGTTATCGCAAGGAGGAGTCGCGCGGGCGTAAGATGGCGGAGCTTGCGTCCACGTTGGGCCTCACCCTCCACACGGACCCTGTCCACCCAACACGGCTAGAAAATTCCGTGACACGGGATACGTGTCCGGACTTAACCTTCACTCGCAACATACGACACGCAGACTGTCTCAACACCGAGGAGACCCTCGGTAGAGACCATTGCATCCTTAACACTACACTAAGCACACGCCCCCTCAAGCGTCCCAGAACACAAGCCCGTATCCCAGATTGGACGAAATTGAGGCAAAATTTTCACTCACTTGATAACACACCTATTTCCGAGCAAGGCCACCCAGCATGGTCCCAACAGCTGCTGACACACCTTTTCTCGCATGAAACTCAGATCCAGCTCTCAGAGGCGGTCACGGACGTGGATAACCACCTTCTACACCTCTGGGAAGCCCGTCGCAGCCTTGTCCGCCGTTGGCAACGCCAAAAACATAACAGAAAGCTTAAAGCTCGAATTGCCGAGCTAACCCAGAAAGAGGCAGAGTACGCGGCCCAACTCGCCGACTCCAACTGGGTCGACAGATGTAACACGGCCGCGCGACAAATGTCCAGCCGCAACACATGGCGTCTCTTTCGAGGCCTACTCGACCCAACCCAAACACGAACCGAAACACAAACATTTGCAGCGAGCCAAGCACGCTTTCCCTGGCAACACAACTCAACTGGCACAGAAACGTCGGGACCAGGATCTGTGTACAGCCCAAGACCCCCGTGGATCTGCGTACTCTTATGCAGGCAAGGACAACACGGAGCTGGATCAACCTTTCCAGCTCCATGATCTGCGGGCGGCTCTTACCAAAATGAAACGGGGCACTGCGCCAGGAAGGGATAAGGTCACCGTCAAGCTTTTGACGAACCTGCCCGACTTGGCATACCAGTCCCTCCTCGACTACATCAATGCAATTTGGCGCGGGGACACCCCCTTGCCAATTGACTGGAAAACGGCTCTGGTCATATTTATTCCTAAAGCAGGCAAACCAATTGACACAGTTAACCTTCGCCCCATCTCTCTCACCTCTTGTGTGGGCAAACGAATGGAGAGGATGGTGCGGGATAGGTTATCTGCATATCTTGAACACAAACATGTTTTTGCGAGCACCATGTTCGGATTCCGCCCACACAGATCCGCACAGGATGTCCTCCTGCAACTTAATCGGGAAATCCTTGACCCCCTCGAATGCCCCCATAATGACCGGGTAGTACTCGCCTTGGATCTTAAAGGGGCATTTGACAATGTAACACACGAGATCATACTCAATAACCTAAGCCAGACCGACTGAGGTCTCAACACATTCCGATACATGAGCAAATTTTTAATGTATCGTCTATCCTACATCCGAGTACAAGATACAGAGCACGGTCCCTACCTACTCGTCACGCGGGGAACCCCACAAGGGGCGGTACTTTCCCCGCTGCTCTTCAATCTGGCTATGATGCACCTGCCGGCCAATAAGCCTTAGTCGGGCGCGCCCGGGCGGCGGCTACCGCCACTGGGGTCCCAAACTAGGGACTTCCACCTAGTGTTTGTAAGGATCGGTCCCTGACGGGCTGATTCAAACACCTCCTGTCCGTTCTGAATAAATGTTTTCACCACCACCACAGCTGGAGGGTGTTGCCGGCGTGCAGCACGCCCTGTATGCCGATGACATCACCCTGTGGGCCACGCAGGGTAGCACAGGGGACATTGAAACCAGCATGCAAACAGCGGCGACGATAGTAGACCGCTACGCCCGTCGCTGCGGTCTTCAATGTTCCCCTCAAAAATCGGAATTTGTGCACCTGCGTCCCTCACAGAAGTGCACAACTAAAATCTCTCTTTCTCTTGAGAGTGGCGCCATACGTGAAAGTGACGAGATGCGGGTACGAGGACTCTACATACACAAACACAGGCGGCCAGACACTACATTGGCCAAACTCCGCAAGGTGGGGGAACAGGTGGGCCGCATGATCCGCCGGGTTTCCAACAAACGCGGGGGGTTACGAAGTAAGGATGCCTTGCGGCTGGCAAACGCCCTTGTATCCAGTCGAATTCTCTATTCGACTCCTTATCTCCACCTACGGAAACAAGAGGAGGATGCGCTTGAGCTCATCCTTCGCAAAATTATTAAGCGTGCCCTTGACCTCCCCATCACTACTTCAAACAGTGGCTTATGGTTCTAGGGGTGGTGAATACTTTCCGGGAGCTCCGGGAGGCGCGCCTTACAAACCAACACACGGGTTTGTCGCTAACGGAGTCGGATCGCCGCCTTCTTGCTCGACTCCATATCCAACACACCCCTCCAATGGAAGACAGGTTTCACATCCCAGAACTGCGGAGACGTGCCCTCCACGTGCGGCCTCTTCCAGCAAACATGTCACACGAAGACCATAATGGTTGGCGCCTGGCACGAGCGGAAGCGCTAGCCCGACATTATGGCAACAAAACAGGTGTATACTACGTGGACGCCTCCGGTCCTCACCACGGGGGATGGTACACGGTCGCGGTGGTTCGCAACAGCAACACAGTTAACGGCCTCACCTTCCGAGCCAGCAGTGCAACACAAGCAGAAGAGGTTGCGATTGCTCTTTCGGCCTCACATTCCGATTCAAAATACATAATCACCGACTCCCGAGGGGTCTGTGGGAACGTCGAACAAGGCTGCACTCCCTTCCTAGCCTATCGAATCTACCAAAATTGCATACGGGATACGGACCCCGCACACCGTTAACTTATATGGGTCCCTGCTCATCAGGGGTTGGCAGGAAACGAGGCAGCAGACGCAGTCGCCCGCGCGCTCTCTCACCGGGCTGTTTTCTCCTCCGCATCCGATCAGAAACCGGATTTTAATCCGGTCTATACATTCAAAGATATTACAACATATTATCAAAATTGGCATCGCTTTACCCTAGCCCATGTAAAGGCCTAAAGAAGGCGGATCAGCGGCTCCTTCTCCGCCTTCTCACCAGTACATTGGTGTGCCCGGCAGCGCTAAAACATTTTGACCCCTTCTTTAGCGGCAGCTGCCCACACTTTAGCGCAGTGTCTTCTGTCACCTATCACATGGTGTGGGCCTGCCCCTCCCACCCCGCTATTCCTCCCATCCCCAATCCAAGCCGGGAGGACTGGGAGGCGACCCTGCTCGGCTGCCACGACTTACAGGCCCAACAAGCCTTAGTCCGGCGCGCCCGGGCGGCGGCCACCGCCACTGGGGTCCCATACTAGAGACCTCCACCTAGTGTTTGTAAGGATCGTTCCCTTGCGGGCTGATCCAAACATACCTCCTGTTCATTCTTAATAAATGTTTTCACCACCACCACCAGAGCCCTTTGAGACTCAAGCGAGGAGCAGTTGAGGAGGGCAGTCTCCCATGACTCTCTGGAAGGGGTAGGGGAAGGGGGGAGGTGGGTGTTTTGAGTATACAATGCATACACCATGTTGGAGATATCACAGGCAAGCCCAACATCAACAATGCAGAGGTTAATAAAAAAGGCAACTGAGCAATTCACATTGCAGGCCAGGTTATTATTTCTGAAAGAAAAATAGTCTTCAGCGAAATAGACGGATCATGCGTGGTTAAGACTGCGTAAGGGTTCTCATTCCAGATGTTTACCCCCTGTTACTAAAAGTGGCGCTGGTCGTAGTAAAACCATTGAAGGTAATTGTATAATTCATCCGGCGATTTGTACTACAAGGTTAAAGTGTATTGATATTGATGTCCCCACCAATCATAGTGGAGAATTGAGCTTCCGAGGTAAAATTAAAAAAAAATCATCGAGATTTTTAAGAATTTATCTTGAACACCTGACGGCGGCTAGTAAAAAACAAACAATTTTGTCCCTAGTCTGAAGCGCCAGCATTTCACAGTTAGGGGTCACTGTAGAGAAGTTAGATAATACATCTCTAGACTCATTTATGTAAATGGCAAAGCCTCCTCCACGAGAACGGCGATTAGGAATCAATGACCATATCCGGGCAATTTTACAAACTCTGCATCACACACGGCCCACGTTCCAGTTAACAGAATTGCATCAAAACGTGCTGCAGACTGTCGACAAAGTATGAAAAACAAAAAAAATTGTTACGTAATGATCGGACTTGATATGTAGTGAAGTGAAATTATTTAAGTCGAGGAAACCATTTACTTGATGTGGAAGCAGTAATTCGTGATTGTCCATACTATTGGGGAGTGGAGTTGGTGGGCTAGCTGGAAAAGGCCACACTCTGACCGAATGTGAAAGGCAGAGGCCCCTTCCTTCTTTCTGACCAGTATTTTTTCATTCACATACCAAGGAAATTTGCAGACAAATCGTTTCGCGTGCTCCTTCAGTATCGCGCAGGGCGCTCTTTTTTGCAAACCTCTGTCTTCCATGTGACATAGCGAGTCATGAAGTAACATCACTGCGCCGTGTATGGCTCGGCGTTGCCTTCACAAATCAGTATGCTTTCCGGATCGCGATAGCTGAAAGCCCTTCTTGTGTAAACTGTGTCTGTGAAGAGACAATCAGTTATCTCCTGTGTGAGTGTCCTGTCTTTGTGAGCGAAAGACGTAAGCTGTGTTGTGCTCTGGACCGCCTTGGTCCTAGACCTTTCACAAAGGCCAAGATCTTCCGTACGTGGCCACCGCAGTCGACTGCCATCAAGGCTTACAAGGCACTGTTTTTTTTTTGCGACAGACTGCCTTGATTGACAGATTGTGTTTGTGTTTCCCGTTCCTTCTCTCTTCCTTCTTCAGTCCCCTCATTCTCTTCCCCAGTGCAGGGTAGCCAACCGGAAACCTTTCTGGTTAACATCCCTGCCTTTTCCCCACTCTGTATCTATCTATCATGGCCGTAAGTTCCTGACGAGAAACGCGAACAAGAATGATCAGAGTTGTGCCCTTTTGTGCGGGCGGCCTATGCACAGCCATGATATTCTCTTGCGTTAGTGTTTGGATAGGAGCCTAGGCATTCACCTCGTTAGTTTCAGCCAGTAGGTCCTCATGCTGACTTGGAATCATGTCATGTAATTTCAGGTTCATTAATGCTAGACTTGATCACGGATAGCTCAACCCCGGCAGAATTGCATTCTAGCTCTGCAACTCGAATTTTAAGCTATTCCGTTTCCTTCTCTTGAACAATGAGTCTCTCTTTGAACTTGTCAAACTCATCAAAAAGCACATGAATTACCTTTTCTATTCCGGCCACTTTTTTCAGTGAGGCAAACAAGAGAGTTAAGTGTAAGTGAGAGTTTATGTGTAACGAAATTGCAGAAATGTGAACTTCTGACTGGTCCGTTGTCCCTGTGATAGCTTCCTTACTTGAACTGTGTTTACAGGCCCGACACATCCAGGTTTTTCCAAATAATCCTTGCTTCCCTTTGAGGGTTTCATCACTCGCACTCGAGCAGGCGCCCGTGTAGAAGATCAAATCGCACTCCCAACATAACGCACAAAGTAGACCGAGCACCGCCGCTTGAATCCTATACATGTCATTTGCCTATATATACTCGCCACAGGCCGAACTTCATGTGGGGCCATTCATGTATGGCATTCGTCCCAAAATTGTGATCCAACCGTTTACCATAAAGCGTTCAGGGAGGTACATGCGACTTCTCGTTGCATGTAGCTTACATGGGCTCATGTTGGAGGATAGCTTGCGACAGGGACTCGAACCGATGACATATGCACCTTCAAGTGTATGCATTCCTAGACTTTCACATCAAAATATGGATGCAACCGTTCGTGGTACAGTATTCCGGGTGGTGTCGTTGCGCGTATGTGAGCGACCTCAATTAGAAAGACGTCTCCCACATCATTCTGAAAAGAAAATTCCCGGTCTCACAAGTGAGTGCAACCACTATCCACAAATATCGACGTGGAACCTACGATTCGGTCCTGCGATTCAAAGAACTTCAATGCATGCACAAATATTACGCGTAAACAGTACACCCAGGGACCGTAATGCTTTCGCATTCCAGTAGGTAAAGAGGCTTAAGTGTGTATGGCGAATTTTTCTTCCGCGTTGTAGTACCCCTAGGTACTCGCACTATAAAAACAAAGGAAATAATAATCTTAACGACCCAAAGTCACAAACGGGCTATGATACGGTGCCTCAGTGGTTAGCGCGCTCGGCTAGTGAGCCGGAGTACCCGGGTTCAAACTCGACCGTGGTGGCCGCGTTTCGATGGAGGCGAAGCGCCAAAGGCAACAGGGCGCTGTGTGACGTCAGCGTACCTTAACGGTCTCGAGGCGGTCAAAATTATTGCGGAGGCCTCCGCATCTCTTTTTTCCTTTCTTCCAATACCTCCTTTTTGGCTTCCCTTACGGCGCGGTTCATGTGTCCACCGAGATGTAAGGTAGTTACTGCACCATTTCCTTTGCTCAAAAAACTAATGTTTTTGAGTCTGTTCCTTTCAACCTTGTACATTCACTTTTTTGCTCTTGTTTAGGGCGCTGGGGTGCTGAGCTAGATAATGCGTGTTTGATCAGTGTAGTTGGTGATGAGAAAGCCTTTATCAGGAAGGGAGAGGAGTTATGTTTGGATCAGCCCGTAAGGGACCATTCCAAGCACTAGGTGGAGGTCCCTAGTATGGGACACCAGTGGCGGTGGCCGCCGCTCGAGCGCGCCCGACTAAGGCTTCTTGGTCTGTAAGTTGTGGCATCCGAGCAGGATCACCTCCCAATCCTCCCGGGTTGGAGGAATAGCCGGGTTGGAGGGGCAGGCCCACACCATGTGATAGGTCACCGTATACACCGCTCTACAGTCCGGACAGCTGCTGTTAATGAAGGGGTCAAAAGTGAGAAGGCCGAGAACGAGCCACTCATACGCCTTCTTGAGGCCTTTACATGGGCGAGGCCAAAGGCGATGACTATCTTGATAGTAGGTTGTAATATCTTTGAAGGTATGGACCAGATTAAAACCGTGTTCCTTATCGGTTGGGGTGGAGAAAACATCCCGGTGAGAGAGCGCGTGGGGCGCTGCGTCTGCTGCATCGTTTCCTGCCAACCCCTGATGAGCAGGGGCCCAGATAAGGCAACGGTGTGCGGGGTCCGTATCCCGTATGCACTTTTGGTAGATTCGATAGGCTAGGAAGTCTCGGAATGCCATGTTCGATGTTCCGACAGGCTCCTCGCGAGTCGGTGATTGTGTATTTTGAATCGGAATGTAAGGCCGCGAGAGCATGTCACGACCTCTTCTGCGTTAGTTGCACTGCGGGCTCTGAAGGTGCGGCCATAACTGCGTTGCTGTTGTGAACTGCCGCGGCGGTGTACCATCCCCCGTGGTGAATACCGGAGGCGTCCACGTAGTATCCACCTGTTTTGTTACCATGATGTCGGGATAGGGATTCCGCTCGTGGAAGCCGCCGACCATAATGACAACCGCGCTTCTATAAGCGCGAAACGCAAAAAAGGCGCCCGTGCGTTAGACTATTTGGTTCACAAAACCGGCCTCTGGTGTCCATGAAGTGTTCCTGTATCGCTATCGAACTGACGAAAGGAAGCGGCGGAAGCCTGAGTATTCAGGTGTGCGTATACAGAGGCCAAAATGGGCCTGTGAGACGCCCAAGTGGGCAGTAGCCTGTGAAACGACAAAATGGGCCTGCTCCTCCAGCCCTCTCGTGCGCTAATGCCAAGCAGCTTTCGCAAATTAATGCGCCATGCTGGTAAGCTGCGATTTAATGTTCATTTTTTAAAAGCCTAATCGCGTAAAGAAAAAAAGATCTGAAGACATACAGCGTGACGCACCCTTTCCAAGAGAGATTAAAATTTGGGTAACAATTTAAAGGCTTCCTTTCTTGAAAACAATGGAGCTTGAGGTCTATGCATCTTCAACACCTCCATGACAGTACTGGTGGATTTTTCAAAATATGACTTTAAAAACCTAGAATCCATTTTAGACCGCCAAAAGCTCTGCAGGCCAAGAGCATTAACATATCTAGTGTCGTGCCATCATCATCTTCCACTGGCAGAAATCTGATTCCATAAGCGTGTGTTGGAATGCTTTTTTGCAGTGTCCGTTGGAGAACAGCCGAGAAAACATAATGCTTCCATCAGCGTAATAAAAAAATGTTGAGTAGTTGCCGGCTTCGGACGAATATACCATTCAGTTCTCACTGTAAAAAAAAGGCATATTCCTCGAAATAAGTGTTTACCTCCAATGAGTTTGTGGGTGATTTAAAGAAAAATCTTTGGTCCTACAAGGAACCCATATATTTTTTACGCGTTTTACAACACTCTCGCATGGTCCTTCACGCCACAGAGACCTGTACAACGAACGGGATTTGCAGAACAACATCACAGATATCCTTAGACATTTTTTTCTGAGGGAGACTGATAAGGTACTGAAGAGAGAGAAGGGCTTCAAGGAAACGGCAGGCTTAATACTGTTCTCTGAATCAATCAAAACTGCCGCTGGGCATTTTCATTGCTCAGAAAATCCATTTGGGTAAATATGTGCCCAGCCTGGATTGACATATAGTTCGCAAGATGGAGTACCAATCCTTTGGGAAGAAAAGAAATAACTTGACTAACCCTAGTAAGTACAGATAAGCCGAACTCAGTCCACCACAGGGGACAAGCCGAGGAAGTCTCCTTCTGTGCACTATATATAATACTGTAAATGTGCTATGTAGTTTTTGCATGTTAACTCACGAAGAATGAATGACCTGAAGCACAATGAACAGCTTACTCATCAGAAAAAAGTTGCACACAGAGGCAAGTGCAGATATAGCCGGGCAAGCAAGCTCAAATTCTTTACATTTTCGCGCAACTGTTCGGTCTCTTCAATCCAGTAAAGCTCACTGTCCTCGTAGTGCTGCAGCGGGACTCCCAAGTATTTAACTCGGCTACTTACCCTGGGAGTTGGCGAAAATTTTGGGAGTGGCATGCCAGTCACCATGCCAGAATCCCAGGAACATTCCCCGGATCATCACACTACCGCTAGCAGAACAAAATTTTCTGACAATCTTGACCCCATTTAGAATGCTCACCTAGTCAGCGAAACACGCGGAAATATTGTGATCATAGGCTAAGAGGTGAAGCGCCGTGGCGTGCAGAAGAAATCCGGGAACATTTGCGCTGCTCATAACTTTGAAACAAAATGGTTCTGTCAATAAACAAAATAACAGAGGCGACAGGGGATAAACTTGTCGAACGGAGCGTTCTACTTTAATATGTGCCCCCACTACCTTGTTTATAACCAGCCACGCAGTATTGCCTCTATAAGCCATGGCCTCACCTGATTTTAGGAGAGGAACGACATTTAAAAAATGTAACACATGTCACAGCAAGAAATCCAGTGGCACTCAGTCAAATGCTTTTTCAAGATAGAGTTGAACCATCGCAATGATGTCCCCTTGAGCGTCACAACACAGAAGTATGCGTGGAGCTGTATGGATGGTCTTAAAAATAGTGCGCCCTTTATTACCAAAAGCATGATGAGCCGTGACCAACGTTTGACAACATTATAGCGTTCAAGCCACAATTTTAGCGACTATTTTATAGTGTATATTTCTGAGACATATTGGCCTGTACGATAAAATAAAACGGAACTTATGTGGCTCTTTGGTTTTAGGGATTAAACCAGAGCGTGAGTTTGTATAGGATGGCGAAAAAGTTACGGTCATACGCTTCCGTGTAGTGCTTTGTAAGAACTGGAGCTAGGGTAGGCTTAAACGATTAATAAAATGAAGCTTTCATCTCACTGGGAGTAGATTACTTGAATGGCGACTTAATCACTGATAAAGTTTGACAATGCGATAGCGTAAATTTGATGCACACCAGTGAGAATTTAATTTGTGGGTTCAAATCTCCCGCCGTTTGGTGTGATTTGCTGCATGCTTGCCAGATGGCGCTTCCAATCACCTTTTTTTAAGGCGGAAGCCTTTAATGTCCCATCGTTGTAAGCAGCAGTTGTCGACAGAAATGTCACGCTTTTAAATTGGTCGAAACGGTCGTGACGTCACAGTGCACGAATTTCAAATGGGGCCAATTGTACTTTGGCTAGTAACCATGCAACCAATTGAAGGGATCGTATAGTGATGCTCTAGGTGTGTGGGACTGAGCTTAGTTAATTGCTTAATTAAGAAATTAGCCTAATTCACTTTTCTAATCAGGCCATATAAATAAATAAAACTGAGTAGGAAATTGGTCGAGCTCGGGAATCGAACCCCGGTCTTCGGCGTGCGAGACGAGCATGCTATCCACTCCGCCATGCCAGCTTTTTTTTTTCTTTATTGCATTTTCACAACGGGTACAAAGAAGTAAAACTTGTCAGCAACACTTGCACTGACACGGCAGGTTAAAATTTTTTCAGTTCAACCAAGTCATCCAACACAGTTAACAAAGTTGCCTGATCAGGCAGTGCCTGATACACTTCCCTCAGACGTATGACACCTTCAATGAAATGCTCGCGTGGAGATCTCACAACTACTTCTGCATTGTTGAATTGTGTCCTTGTTTTCCATAAACTATGGAGGCCAAGGAGCATAATAGTGTCATAAGGGATGTCCTGTTTTCCTACCGGTAAGAACCTGATGCCATGCGGGTGTAGCGGTCTCGGTCATGTTCATTTATTTGTACGACAAATCGTGTCCCGCTTTATGTTTCTTCGCGACCAGAACGATATTTTTCTTCGCACAGTTATGCAAGTTCGTTTATGTCGATTACTACCAGGAGTTGTAGTATGCTCTGTTGAAAACATGCGTGGTACAGTGATAGGTTATCTGCGTGAAGTTGTGCTTGCGTGCAGAATGTTACAAGTGCGATTTTCAATGCAGTACCTCTGCAATGTCACTAGACAAAATCTGTATAAAGATTTAATTGAATCAATGCTCCCCGTACCCATTTACCAACTGTCAAACTGCGGAGGCCAAGGAGCAGATGTGCTCAAAAGGGTTAAAAGAATGCCAGTTTACCCATCTTTGAAAACTTTCTTCTTCAAACTTCATACCGGAACTCTGTCGGTCAAAACATGGATGCATGATAAAGGACTCTTTGTCCCTTGGTCAACAGATTGCTTTCTATGTAAAAAACCTGAAACAATAGATCACGTTTTTTTAGATTGTTGGGATGCGGTTTTTTTCTGGGATGTGCTTCAAAGAACAATCCGCCATGCCAGCTCGATAGTTTGGAATGAACAAAGGCGCGTCTAGTGGATACGGTGTCTTCGCTCACTCCCAGCCTCCTCCCTTCCCTTCCGGCGAGGTTTAGGTGTCCACCGAGATATGAAAGACCGATACATTTCCTTTCCTCAAAAACCAATTTACCGACGAGCGAGGGGTAGAACCGAATGGGCGATGCCGTTCTATGGACTCCCTGGCAGCGTTGCAAGACGCTGTCGCGTTCCACTCTTAGAGGCGAAGCTTAACATCTTAACCACACATCAGTGACCACACTTTAGGTCAAAAAGTGCCCCCCTGAATTTTGACGGCTGTCCATCGAGTTATGTGAGACAGTCACTGCGTAATTTCCTTTCCTCAAATACAATTTTCATTTTCTTCATTACGGGCCCTCTTTGTCTTCTTTCACTCCCACTTCCTCCCTTCCTCTACGGTGCGGTTCAGGTGTACACCGACATGACAGATAATTACTGCGCCATTTCCTTTTCTCTAAAGCGTCGCGTGCAAAGGGCGACGCATCGCGCCGAACGGGTGGTGGCGTTCCGTGGACTCCCTGGCAGCGCTACAACACGCTGTCGCGTTCCACTCCTAAAGGCGAAGCTTAAGCGTCATTAATTAGCAGTTAATTAGTATTCACACACTAATCGACAATTAACAATTAATTAGTAATTGTAATCACTTAGTACTTAGTACTCAAGTATATGTGACACCACCAGTGCCACAGAAGCAGTCAAAGTGGTGCGGAAAACGCTTTCGCCTCTGCGCACTTTAGACAGCCAAAGTGCCCCCTGAATATTTTAGGGTGCCTCATTGCGCCCGGTAACCCGCCGCTCCGTGCAGGGTGCTGCCATTCTTCGAACGGGCAATTGCTTCCTCCGTGGAGTCGGCGGACATATTTATGCCCACACCGCGCTTCGCCTGCAGTGGGTGCAGAAGCGAAAAGCAGAGTCCGCTCGGCCTCTGTTTTCTTCGGACGCAGGACTGGCAAGATTGCGGAGTGTCGCATTCCACTGTGCACGAACCACTCTAGAAATGAATAGAGCACGACCGCTTTGCAAATTACTGAAAAGAAAGCTTATTCTGACTGTGAAGACAAACCGTGACCAGCGACAGCTGCCAAAAACGTCGTAAATGCAGTGTGAACCACACTAAAATGGAACAGCGCGACTTTTGACACGGACGAAGGTCCCTGTATGCTACGCGGACAGGCGCTGCGACGTCGGTGCCTGTCCTCTAGTGTCTTTTCTTTCGTCCGTGTCAAAAGTCGCGCTATTCCTTTTTGATGTGGTTTACAAAATCGCCCAAGCATCAGTGAGTACAAAAGACTTTAATAGCGTTTATCGTGATTTCTCTGTCGTTATACCTGCCACCACTGCAGTCTAATGCGAAATGTTTGCGCAAAGAATTAGATTATTGTTTCTGTAGGCATTAATATTGTGACTCATGCTACGGCGTATATACTTTCATGCAAGCATATCGGCCGGAGTCGTATGTTGTTTTAGAGATGCTTATTGAAGAATAATTTTTATAACAGGCAGCTGTAGACTCATATCATGTTTTTTTTTTCGTGCTCACAGTAATGCTAGAGACCTTGATCTGTACTGAGTGACGCATGAAATACAAGCGCGCGTTGGCTGCAGCGTCCTGGTGTTTAAGAGCTAACGCACTGATTTTTGTAATCTGTTTGCCTAGCACTGAAAGTGTCGTTATAAATGGCTAAAACTGACATGAAAAGAAGCCAGACAGTGGTCACTAGGCATTATTTTGAGTGGCAGTTTTATGAAAAACCTTTCTTTTATGTAGGCGAAAGCTACCTGTGTGACGGAATATATATGTAAGTTGTTACTTTCTCTTTACTTCTGTTGATGCGAGTTTAAGTATAGCGGATATAGCAGACTTCGCACTTGTGGATTATATGGTTTGGTTTGGTTTGGTTTGGTTTGGTTTATGGGGTTTAATGTCCCAAAGCGACTAAGGCCATGAGAGACGCCGTAGTGGAGGGCTCCGGAAATTTCGACCACCTGGGGTTCCTTAACGTGCACTGACACCGTACAGTACACGGTCTAGACTCAATTCTCCATTTGTAGTGTTAGCGCACTGAATATCCACTGTGCCCTTACTCCACATTTCTCGGTCGTCTCAACAAGCATTATAAGGGCGGCTGGTGTTCGTTTGTGTTTAGAGCTTTAGCTCTACTGGTCGTGTTCCGAGGCTCCGAGTTATGCTGACTCCACGGATAGGCGCATAAAGGTGCATAATTGGTCCCCTGGGACTGTGGACACCTTAGACACGCTTTCAGCTACGAAACCACTCGAGTGCGGCAGATTCGAAAGAAGAGGAAATATGCATAACTGACCCCTTGGAGCACTGGACGCCTCAGTCGTGCTTTAAGCTACGTGGCGGTGTCCGCTGTAAGCGTTGGCATTGACAACGTTGTGCAGAAACGCGGCACTTAAGCCGTAGGCCTACGGGCGTTCATTGGGTTCATTGGCGTTGGCGTTGACAACGTTTTACACTCCGATCATTTTAAGGAAAGGAAGTGCGCATAATGGCTTCCTGGGTCAGTGGACGCCTGACACGCGATTTGAGGTACGTAGGGTGGTGAGAGAGGTGTGGACTATATGCGTAAGCGCTGACAATGCTGCGGCAGACACGCGGAACTGCAGCAATACGCCGCAGTGTTCATTGCGTGAGCAGACTATCACGATGAATCATTGACTGCCACCTGCCAGGGTGGCAGGGTGGCCGCGCTGCCTATTTATTGTCCAGAACGCACTTAACACAGACGCCAAGCACGCAATACAGAAGGATCATTCTGTGCACAGTGAGTGCACGCAATGTAATTCATGTATGATGTACATGCATTAAAATCGTCGGTGTTCGCATAAAACTAATTAAGCATTTATGTCAACGCGTCAAAGCTAACCACTATCATGCAGTGGCCTTCACGCGACACCTGCGCAATTCAGCATACTGTTGCATGATCGGTTCCCACGATGTGCCGACTCTTCTGCAGACCAAAGACGAGGACTGCTTTGTGAACAGCAGTGACTAACATTACCAACGATGCCGAAATTACTGATGGCGTTCGAAGAAGCGAGCGCAGGTAAAGGTTCCCGTCCTATCCGTGCGTATCTCGCTTCACTCTTCGCGATTTCTACGGTCACGAGCATAAAACCAAACACCACCGTATTTTTTTAGCACCGACATCACTTACACACGAAGGAAGACGATCCCATGTGTCTGTGAGAGGCGCGGCAAAGCAGGCGAAAGCGCCCGAGATAACGCGACTGACGGGGTTCATGAAACACGCAAAGGATACGCGGCGGCTGCAACGGCCGCGCGTATCAGACATTCAAAGGCAATAGAGATAGAGCAAGAGATCTTTTCTCTTTTGGGAACACTCTTGCGATTAGATTTATTCTTTACTACAGACGCTAGCGCCAATTCATCCTTCGGATACGTTCATAGTGGCAGGCGGACAAGTTACAGCTGCGGAGGGGTTTCTCTAATTAGGTGGAATGAAAGTTGCTCGCCCTTTCCTCCCCATGTCTCGCGTCGATGCGACACGCGCGCTCTGCTAAAGCATGTTTTGTCGATGCTTATCCCTCGCTCTCCCTCGAGCTTCTTATTTCTGATACACAGGCCCGCACTTTCAGTAAAGATTCTCTGTCTTGGTAAAGAAAACACCAAAAACGTTTCACGCTACGGTAAAAGTGGACACCTTACGCTAAAAGTAGAGCGAATTATGCAATGTGAATTGGATGTCACAGATACGGCGCACAATACCGTACCACAGTTTACATTTGTACTTGCGTAAATGAATAGTTTGTCATTATATGTGCGACCGAAAGTGTTAGTACTGGGATTGCTAGCGAGGCTAAAAAGTGCACCCATTTAACTGTATGCTAGGAAGCACGTTCAGCTCCAACGCGCATGGGCGAAGCGGGCTGGGGAAAGGTGAGCACAAACATGGGGGACGCCATAGCAGACGACGCGGTTGTCTTCACCGTAGGACACGGCGCGCGCATCGGGAATTCCTATCTTCTTTTTTCAGAGTCACAGGATTATACTTTTTTTTTCCTGTCTGAAAAGCTGCAAATTCATAAAATTTCGGCTTGTACTTATACCCGCGTGCACGTTTTAGGCTGTCTCGCACACGGATGGAAGATTATGAAGAAAACGACATCCAAAGTGTAGGACAATCGAATAGCAGTTTAACATGCGGGATGGTACACTGAGGTGATAGGGCAGCTTTTTTTTGTCCGAGGATCATGTGCCGAGAACCGCGTGTATTCAACTGCCAGTCTCTGGTGCGTGCTTTGGATGTCGTCGCATTCACATCTTACATCCGTGCGCTGGCCACTTAAAAAAGAGAACGTGTCTATATTCACTTGCAAGCCTTTGATAGCGTGGCCCTTTGCCACCGGTAAAAAAAAATGCGGGAGGGGGGTGCTCTTGTAAGCGCCACCTCGTAAGCATGGAGAAAATAACACGAAACGGTGGGAGGTTTGAAACCATTGGTGTGCTTCACCCGCGGTTCACTCAGTTACCGATCCTTCTCTCGAGTGGTGAGGTACCGTGCTGGCTGTTCTGACCCCAGAACACAAGCTCTGATGGTGGAGTGGGCTGACAAAGTCGACGAGGGCTATCTACTCGCGACCACTTAACGCGATCTCTGAGCACCAAGTTCTTTCCGACGAATAAAATGTTTTACAGTCAATGGTGCGCTTCAACTTTATGCTATCGTATTGTTATTTAACGCCAGATACTCGCAAAGGAAAGGGTTAAGTGCAGAGACATGAGAGAGGCATTTGCCTTTCAGCGGGCGTGGTCAGGCTGCTGCTGCTGATGATGATAAGCCGGGGTGAAATCAATGCTCATGAGATGATAAATTATTAAAGTCTTGAAACTCTGCTAGGCGCTTTGAGATTATATGTTCTTATACTCAGAATTTTCTACTAGTGAATGATGCTGGCTTGAAGTTTGAAACAAAAGAAGTGTTGCCTGATTCATGAATCGGTAATACCTTGGCGATTTTCCAGCCATGTGGTTTTTCTGGAAGTTTCTGTGGGATTTACGATAGAATAGAACTAGATACTTGCTGCAGGGTTTCGCATATCTTTTTTTAAAAATGGGCGGTATAACATTGCTACAAACAGTTCAAAACAAACGAAAGAAATCATTAAGCGTCTTTGCTTTGCTAACCTTTTTTTGCAGCTGGTAGATTCGAGGTACTACTTTTGTTGGTGCTAAAAGGTTTCTAGAATCGCAGCGAATTATTCATGACGCAATTAGGAAATGTAACTCTAAAGTAGTGTAGTTTTGCCTCTTTTACTTTTTTGCGTATGCTAGCCTCCTTGTTTTAAGTACATGATGTTCCATCTAAGATCTTTTACTCCATGTTTCTCTTGAATCCCCCCCATGTAATCAAGGATATGTCAGTTTGCCAGTAATGATTTGAAGACTTTAAAGAAGTGGATAATAAATATTGTACACTTCTTGCAACGTTGCAATGTTGGAATGTTTGCATTGTTTGTTTTCCACAATCACCCAGCAGAATGCGAAAATGAAAATTTAGAAGCAGGTGTATTTTGAAGGGAAATAAATATACTATCATAAGCTCGATTTTTATAACGCTGGAAGAAAAAGTTAAGCACGCGGCCGAAGAGGCTGGGATGATAGCCGTTTGGTTTAAGGCAGCAGGAGGCGAAATTTAATTTTAATATTAGGGTTTTAACGCGCCGAAGCGAAGAATTTGCTGGGAAGGACGCCATCGTGCAGAGCTGGACAATAATTTCAAGCACGCAGGGATTCTATAACGTGCGCTGACATCGTACCGGACACAGCAGCCTTCTGCGTTTCACCTAGGCAAGAACTGAACTCAGGTCCTGGGGCTTAGTAGTGAGCGCCATAACCACTGAGCCACCGGGCTGGCCGGGTCAGCAGTAGTCGCTAGCGGCGCGCGACCGTCGGCGGCGCAAACTAACCAGCTTTGGAGCGGGATGTGAAGTTCACAAGTCTGTGCCGGAGCCGGTTGCAATAGCGCTTGGAGTTGAAGATTTTATTTTTTTTGACGCAGGATATCATTCTCACAGAAAGTTTCGGGACATTCCTGATAAGTTCACCCTCGTGTTCGGCGTCAGGATCGTCCTGAGATTCAGCCTCAAGTTCGCACAATGCTTTTCGTTATTCACTAAGAGTTGGAGCTAAATTCATTTCATTCTCTTTGTAATGTAGCGCTACTGGAAAGAACGAGATTAACTTCAATATTAGACTGCACATGGGTGTCTTTCTTCACATTTTGCCCCCATCAAAGCACGGCCATTCCCTGCGGCTTCACTTTACGCGCTACAAGTGTTTGCTTTAACATGGAAGCGTTTGCATAACAGCAGCTAAGGGCACGGACAATGCGTTCAACTCTACTGGCAAGAACAAAAGCCGCATTGCAAGGTCCATAGGGCATCCTGAAACCAACAAAACTGAAAGAGGATAATGTAGAGAGAGGGCAGGAAGGTTGCTTGCTCGGCAGAACGACCCAACTGAACAAGGGAGGTTAAGGCCTCTGTGTGCTTAGGCCCCGCTTCGACACGCGGATACGCCTTCGTCGGGGAAAAGCGTTCATCATTGGCGGGGTTTAAATAGGGCCTTCGCTCAGACCATAAAAACATGGGGAAGGGGAGGAAGGTGTGATGCGGAAATTCTGTCAGTACAGGGAGTGGGAACTTGAAAATCTCGTTCAGGTTGGATGACAGCTAAAGATAATTAACCAGTTTGCGTGCAAAACTTTAATGGACAAATACGCCAGTTAGCAGAAATAAATGCGAGGTGTCTGGGTGATGGAGAGATAGCGAACGCAGGCTTGAAAGGCTCTGCGTGCACGCATGGGGACCTTTGGCAGGTGGCATGGTTTGACTGGCACCGGTGACCTGGAAAAACTAGGAGACAGCAATTCAGGAGCACACCGAACGAAATACGGGGCAGTAAATGACAAAGAATAATATAAACGGATTCGGAGCAAGAGCAAAATGTAATTTCGGGGGGGGGGGGGGGGGGGGTGCTGTGCAGCGAAGGGTCCGTGAGAAATGATAGCAGGAGGTGCAGAGCATAAGGTGAAAGTAGGTAAGAATAAACGAATAAAATAAAACATTAAAAAGCAGTGAAACATTAAAAATTTTTTTCCTCTGAGGAGGTGGAAGAACTTTTTAAAGATATACATCAGCTTCGGAATGTGACCGAGAAATTGCAAGTTTTGTTTTGAAAACTTGTGGTAAGGTTTTAAAATTGTAGGTAGGCATGCCTCACAGTATATTCTGTCTTGCAGGTTGAAGCCTGATTTAAGAATGAGCAGTTTAGGATCATCAGGATCGTGGCGACGTTGATTAGAATGTTAAAAAGGTTCCTTTTCGGCATTCTTTCCTGTGTAATCCCAGCGGCCATCTAGTTTCGCGATCATTCATTGCCCACCCTCTCCGATATATTGCTTCTGAGAGGAGAAGGACTGAAGCAAGTAGATAACATTAGACGACGCGCAGTTAAAGCAAGTCTTACACTGGCATCCAAGACTGAAAGAGGGCCGGGCCGACTGGTTGCCAGTCAACGTGAAAAACCCATGCCAAACAAAGTGTGGGTATTGGTGGTCAGAGTTTCGTGTTCAAATCTCGCCTGAACCTCCGCTGCAGCTGAACAGCAAGGGGCATAGTACATACAGACTATACTATTCTGCTGCTAGACCACTTTACGGATTGCGCACGTCTCTCTGGGACCTTGTATCTTTTCACTCCCCTCCGAAGTGGAGTCTACTGGAACGTGTTGCACTAACACAGTCCATCCATTCTCTACCACCCTCCACGCAGGTAACCAAGAAGGGCAACCCGCTGCTGATGCTCGTGGAACCGGCGCTGCCGGCTCTCAAGTACATGCTGCCGCTGATGGCGCTGCTCGCACTGCCCGAGCTGCTGAGCACGGCGCTGACGAGTCTCCGAGGCATGGCGGCGCTGAACGCGGGATCATACGCGGTCCAGGCCAGGCGCAGGGGTCGCAGGGGCGTCCTGGATGGCCGCAGGGCGGGAGCCCCGGGCGGCGTCGACTTCGTCGAGGGCGCGCAGCAGATGATGGCGCTCCTGACGCGGCTCGACGAGGCCGTGCAGCGCTACGGTCAGCAGGAGGCCTCTTGCCAGCTCAAGGCCATGTGCGAGTTCCACCGGGCAGGCATGAGCCCCGAGGCGGGAACTGTGGCCAAGAACATCATCTCCATGCTGAAGTAAGTGCATTTTGTACGGACGAATGATGCACGGCTTGGCTCTCGAGAGATACAAACTAGTACGTCGTAAGAAAGGCACGGAAACGGAGGCACGCCTAACAGAAATGATAGCAGTTATAAACAAGCATTGAGTAACTCCTACGTACGGATCTTCTTTATGTGTGAGCTCTTCCAAGAACACAGGCAAAACTACACAAAAGCCTTTACATGCTCACTATCAAGCCTTGCATTTGTACGGTCTCGTCCAACGTCGACTTACGCTTTAGGGGCAGAAAATCGCTCCTCTTTACTAATTTCGTGCCGCTCACTTTCTCAAAAGCACCGCAGGAGAAAAGTCCTCAAGATGATCAAGTGTTCGAAGCGTACGAGGGTACTCGCACGGACGCACTTCGCCCCGTGTCGTATTGCGTGCCTGCGTCGTAAGCTTCAGTTGCCCGTCTTTCCGCGGTTCGTTACCGTTATCAGAGAGCGCGTATATCATGCGGCAGGGCTGTTCTTTTGCTACAGGTGCTTCCAAGTCTAGCACCTCTACCTTAAGCCAAATCTTGAAGACAGTCAGGCAGTGTTGGCTTCAAAGGCCAAAATGTGTAGCAAGCACTAGCGTCAACAATCGACTGTATTCTGAATTGTCACTTTAGCTGTAACGCTATAATGCTATAGTAGCTATACTATGCCTATTGCACAGAGGCGGTGATATATGCGGTGTTCTTAAGCTGTTCGTTTTCTCCGGAAGAAAAAAAAAGTATTTGAGGGCTGACCTATGCATTGCTTTCCATATTCTAAACTCTCTGATTGCGTTGCTTCGGGATTGTTTTTTCATTGCCGGTAAATATATTATACCGCCTTCGACGGTGTCCTCTCTGAGGGTACGTGTGGGAACTGTATAAAAAGGTAATGTTAATGTAAATGTAATATAAGGTATGCATAGCAGCAGCCTGATTGCGTTAGCTGTAACTTGTCAGGGTTGCATCTGTCCGGGTGCCCTGCGCTCCCCAGCATGAAAAAATGGCACCGCAGAAGACTGTAAGCGTGATAAGCAATGTCGCTTCGCAATAAGCAACAACTCTTTGACTGCCTTTTTGAAAGGGAAACTGAGAATGAACGAGAAGGAACGCTACCTTGAACATATATAAAGTGCTGGTGTTGAAAACTACATTAATGGTGCTCGTTATTAGATGAAAACAGAGTGTACAGCTCATTCGTGCTTTCGTAGAGAAAAATACAAGGGCATCATGTGAATGAACGTTTATGAGACGTTTTATGTCCAGTATAGCCGGAGATGAAAATTCGGGTTCTAGAATGTAAGGTTACCAAGAAGAGCCCTAGTAATTACCCGAGTGCTCCGGAAGGAGCACAAAGGTCGGGGTTGGAAGCGCCCTCTACGAAAGGTGCGATACACCGGACATATAGGACAGCATTTACAAAGCGACATGGCAAGCAGGAATGGCTGACGATCGACTCGGTTCTTGATTATCAACGCAAAAGGCTTACATGAACCTTTGGCAACGAAACCTAGCGTCCTTGTCGGTCTTCAGGAAGAGTGGTTCGGCATAAGAGGGTTCTCACACAGCTTCCACCCTCTCCGTTTGATGGCGTTCTACGTCACACCAGCGGTAACTCAGGACGTTCTACGTCCGCCGCTTACGAACGTGGGTGGCGCTGATGAACACTCTCAAGGTTAGGTTATTTGTAAACATAAATACCCCCGAAAGCAGAAGATTTGACAGCCGTCGCCGTAGCTCAGAGGTAGAGCACCGGACACGTAATTCGGAGGTCGTGGGTTCGGATCCCACCGGCGGCATGTGGTTGTTTTTTCTTCTGCTTTTCTAATCAATTACCTTCAAGCGATAGCATATTCAATAACATTCAAAATTGATCAACACCACAAAATAAATAAATAAATTTAAAAAAAAATCCCCTGTGCCCCTTGGTTTCTGTGGCTGTTGGCTTCTCTCACAATGATGTTATCAGTAAGTGATACTTCCGAAGCTGCAGGGAACTGAACTGAGGCTATTCAGATTGCTAGGCGAGCATGCAACCTTTAGTCCACGAAACCACGTTGCTTCTTAGCGTCTAAAGGTGCACGTAGTGTATGTATGCGTTGCCTTGCGATCTTATGCTAATGAGTAGGTGTGTCATTAGAAAGTTGGTAAAAACATAAATGAAAGAAAATGCAATCTTCTTCAAAGCACGATTTTTCAACTCATTGTATGTAGCTTAGGTCAGTGCTGCACAGGCGGCGGATTGCCACGAATTGTTCTTCTGCGTAAATGGGCGCTTAGTAACGTGGTTTAGCTGTTTTTTATTATATGCTATAGGACTTTGTGAATGCGGCGAGCTAGCAAAATTTCCTTCCGAAATAAGTGGAAAGCATCTTTAAAGGTTACAAGACGAAGGGGCCGATCGGAAAGCTTTTCAAAGGCGTAAGGTTGCACTCCGTGGTATTTTATTTCATCAGCGGTGAAAACGAAACAAATGTACAGACACGGGAATTTTAATACGCTACATCAGCCGTTGCGAATGGCTGACTAGTACTTGCCAAGATCATATAAGGCGCAGCGTATAAAGAGAGACATGAATAGATATGGGTTTTCTAAGAGAGCACATTGCCTGCGTTGCGTGAAGCGGAGTGCGGAGAGGGTCGCGATTAGCTTTAATGTGCATGGCTCACATGTGTATTGCGACACAGGCTCACTGTACTTGGGCACAGGGGTGGAAGTCGCTGAAATGACGATACTGAGGCGGGCTTTTTGGGGAGTCAGACCTCGAGTGCACAGTTCTGGATCGTAAGCTCGTCTTGGCGCTCTGCCGAGGATGCAGGCATGCGCCATGGAAAAGTTCTGATGAAGACACAGAGATGTGGATATCTGCATTTTAGCTGTTAATTTATTTATTTATTTATTTTTTGCACACCGCCAGCCTGAGTGTTAGGTTTTAGGCCGGAGTGGGTGGTACAGAGCAAGAAAGCATACAGTAATACAATGAACAATAAGTCGAACAAAGGTAGGCCTTAAAGTAACATGTACAACCCAAAGCAAAAACTTGTACATAGACATTTGGTTAAGACAATGGCGAACACTGCTGTGCTTTGCGGAACACACTCATAAAAGGAGATTCTGTTGAACACTCAACCGCACTTGCAGGTAGGTCATTCCAGGTGCAGACTGTTCGAGGGAAACACGACGCTTTAAATGAATTGGTCCTACATGAAAAATCGCTGACTTTCTTGAATCAAATGATTGGGCTTGTCGCCAGGTAACTCACTGAAAATCAGTATTTTTGTTTATTCCAAGTTGATTATGATAAATCAAGTAGAACAGTTGTATTCGTTCGTGGTGACATCTCACCTGCAGAACCTCTAAATTGGCCGTTTGTAAAAGGACTGATGGGGATGTTTTCAAGCTGTAAAAATTATAAACCTGGCACATTTGCTCTGAACATTCTCAACTTCGAAAATATTGATCTTTGTGTGTGGGTCCCTTGCTACTGCTGCATATTCTAAAATAGGTCTAAAGAAATACTTGTGTGCAAGTAGTCTGATTTCTATCTGTATTTTGCCAAGGGTTCTCCTTAAAAATTCAGTTTGCTTCAATGCTTTGTTGAAGTAAACGTTACGTGGGTGTTACATTTCAGGTGTGATGTAACTATGACTCCTAAGTACTTGTAGTTAGTAACCTGAGATAAGGCATTGTTATTGACTCTCTAGAAGAACTTGAAATGGTCCACATTGCGCGTCATGGTCATGGCTACTGTTTACTTCTGATTAACAGACATTTGCCAAGTTGAACACCAGGCCTGAATTTTACGCTAACACATATTCTATAGCCCCTGATTGTTGTCCTTCGTGATGTGCCCTCTATACTGTATGCTGTCGCATACACCTCCCCGGAGGTGGGACGCATTCCAAGCAAGTGAGCTATGCATTCCTTAAACTGGCTTATGCTTTCATGTTTAGGTACGCAGGGAATGGTCAAGGCATTTTCACAAGTGTTGTCGCAGGAAAAATTGAATGTGCGGTGTAAACACTCTTCCAAAATGGGCGGCCGAAGTGGGGAGAGGAGAAAGTAGCGATAAATAATGGCATGTTGCGTTTTATGGTCTTATGCAGAGGTGTCCAATCGCCGTATCTCGTTTTCCGTGTGCACTTTTTAAACTCTCTGATAAGGTGTACGGTTTCCCTCATAAAATGAAATGCCACTTGTGACGCAGGGCGGACAGTCGCGTGGAGAGGTCAGCCATGCCAGACGAGCAGAAGGCCGCCCTTCAGGACTTCCTGAAGGCCGCCCAAAACGGACTGCACCACCGGAACTGCACGCGCATCTACAACGACTGCCACGAGACCACCACCTAGCCGACACCATAGCTAGCTAATCAAACGTCGAAAAGCTCCGCAATTCTTCATTTTTTAAATTCTTTCTCGAATCAACCACATGGCATGGTCTGAGGCTCGAGCGGGCGTGTCGTCCGGTTTTCTCTCAACCAAAGTGGCCTCAGCGTGTTTGCCGTGTCGCGGCTGCAGCGCTTCAACTGAAAGTGACAGTTGAAAAGTGTGAGCCGAATGAGTGACACATTTGTCCACCTCGAATCGCACCTTTGGCGTGACGGCGCCCGGCATTCAACCGCGTTCGTTGGTGTTCATTGTGAAAAAAAAAAAACGGGAGTGAAGATACTGTTGTCCCCAACTGAAAAGCGTGTGGCAAGCAAGTACGAAGGCAGAGAGGTCGTGAGGATTTGATGAAGGCGCCGCTAATGATACAGCAACCTGCTTACCTCACCGAGAATTCTTTACATGGCGACCTAACCAGTGATAGGGTAATCAGATTATCGCCGAGGGTTCTATTAGTTTGTTTCACACGCCAGCCATAAAACTGCTAAAAGCTTTGGGAGACGACGCGCAGTCAGAGCACCACTCTGAGCTAGGGACCGGGAAAGTTAGTGTGTCGAAGGTGGCAGGAGAAAGGAAATATTCTGAGTCCGCAACGTCCCGGTGGCATTACGGCTCGCGGAGAAAAAAAAAACAGTTGTAGCTACTGCTTCAGCGAAACACAGTGACCGACATTTGCCTATGTAGTTGTCTTCCCATGCTTGGCATATGTCGGTCGTCTCAAACAGTGCCGTATTTTTTTTTTCAGTGTACTTTTTTACAAAGACACTAGGGCCTGATAAAACGTTACAGACAAAAACGCAACTTGCTGGCAAGGGAAACTATTCATCCCTCTTGTCTGGTACTTTGCCTTTTATCATCCTAGGCCCGAAATGTTGGTCTTAACGTTGCTACTGTCATTCAGCCAACAGCCTAATCTATGGCAACGAATAGCCACAGGGCTAATTACAAGTATGCTGCAATATTGCTTTTGCGGGAGGAACTACAGTACCGCGACGGCGCTCGCCAGCATGTGGCTGATAGCTACAAGGCCTAATTTTATTTTTAATTTGTTTTCTCTGTAAGTGAATATATTGCAGAAATGAAGGGCCAAGAAATATCTCCTAACCTTTTGTGAAGAAGTTTCGTTGCGGACAGGTGTGTTCAAATATTTGTGGTCGGCCGTAATCTCACCTCGTTAAGCACACCAGCCCACTACGCGGTCAGTGACCGCGGTTTCCAGCGTAGCGCTTCCTCTCTTGTTTCATTAATTTATCCTTCTTTCATTTCTAGCGACCACTTGTGACGTCACGGCTGAAGCTATAGTGCGATATAAGTCGCCAGCTCAGTGGCTCAGAGATGGGATGAACGAATACAGAAAAGGCAAAAGTGCGATCTGAGCTAGGAATGGCAAGGAAAGCGGTACTGGAGGCTGAATAATCTTTCCAGGCTGTCAGGTGGCAGGAAGATAAATAATCTGCAAACACGGCTGGCCTTCAAGTAAAGCCATCTATCACAGAAACGCGACCGGGACAATACATATTAGAAACAAAGAGCTTTTTTCTTACCTGTGGGTGTTCTTAAGGAGTGGTGTAATTAGCACTCATTTTTCGAAAGCCGACATGAAACGTCTTTGGTAGCGGCCGACGGGATCATAATCCTCCCATATTTTTCAGCAAAAAATGCCTAGTTTTTATTCTATTGTTCCTTTATAGACACATTTCTCCTCAGTATAGTCGATATGCAGACAGCGCAGCATGGCTGGTTTCATGCTTTGAATTCTGGATGAACTTCCGTATGTATACCCCGAAGGTTAAGTGAGACAATTACGAATATCTTTCTGGTCCTGAATAATGGTTTTTCAGAATTGAAACAAAAGCACGCGCCGCAACGCCGGTAATCACCAACTCCTGACTGAAATTTCTACTCATGCTACCCTTTTTATCATATGACATGCTTAGAAAAAAAAATAATTACATGGAAGCCTGAAGGTCGAAACTTTTGTAGCGCAAAAGTACTGCCATGAATGAAAAATGAGTTGGTCACCATGTATTACACTGCTACGTTCTCATACAAGAAAGATATATGTTTGCTAGGAGTATATTCATCCGCTAGTCTGAGAAGCTGGCGTATGCGGATCTTGAAATAACCGTCGCTATTGCAGAGTGCGAATTCGAATCCCGTAGAAGCTTCAAGGAATTTTTTAATTCTCACCGAAAAACCAGTAGAGCGGGACGTTTCAAGGTCGCTCGTATATTCGCCTCCTGTTTACATGCGAGAGCGCCGCCATAGCTTGTTCCTCTATATATGCATTGCAGGAAGCCTATACCGAAAGACACCCAAAAGGTATTCCGTTCTATTGTGAGGACCTGCCAAAGCACAAGTTTCAAAGACTAATTAAGTAAGAAGTCGCATCTCTGCGTTTTCATCTTCATTAAATTCTGCTAAAAGACTGGCAGAGCAACACTTCAGTTTTTATGCTGTCATTTAAACGCCACAACAGGGGCTCTCATCTACAAGGGCTCCCCAGCTCACTATCGAGAACTTAGTCACGTTTGCAACGTGGTGACATTAAAGCACAGTCTGGCAGCAGCTGGCAGACGCTGCAGGACGCTGCAAACTGTACGTTGGAAACTATACGAGTATATATGTGCAATCTATAGGCATTTTAGGAAACCATCTCAAAACGGCGGAATTACGCATTTTCCTCCTTTCTGATATACTTAGTTATTAAGTATTAAGTTATTAAGTTATTAGTTATTAAGAGGTAGGGCGTGAATCCAAAAGAAAATTAGTGCTACAAACAATTATTAAGTTAGTTCTCAGCAACGCCATAACATCAAAATGGCACTGGTTAGTCGTAGAGCTGGCAGGATTCAGAGGCGCCAGTTATTGTTCACCGTAGGGACGACGCCTGTACGCCAAATGGCGTCGGAAGCGCTATCCTTTTACTTTCATTGCTTTTTACGCATGCTGTCTTGCTCAAATGTTTTCACTTATACCCCAACCAATGCTCAGTCATATCTAAGACGCGCACGGAAAATTTCAGTTCGTGTGATAATATGTCATGCACAAAGTATGTTCATTATGTTTGCGACTGCTTGAGGCTGAATGCGGCACAAAACTAATGCGCGTCATGTATCTACCGTCTGTCTCTACATGATTTTCACTGTGGCTCTGAAGGCTGCATCATTTCCACACGCGTGCCAGTAAATCTACGCCTATGGTGTACCATATCCTAACCGGAAATTTCCTCAATTGGACGCCGCAATTCCTATTTTAAACCCGTAATCCTTGCAAGACCTTGAAAACTCCAGCACTTAGAAAAAAAGTGAGAAAATGTTGGTTTTGAAAAATCTCTGAAACTCCGTGAAATTTCCCTTGACGCCACAATTTACTCGTAGAATTCCATGAAAAGGGGGAAGTTCCGTGAATGAAACATAACTGATCGACTCCCCCTATTACGCCATTTTTTGCGGAAGTATGAAAGAGATGTCTTCAAGTAGGTTTCCAATCACGCTGAAAGCCTATTTGCCGCGCAGCCGTATGCCGATGTTGGGAACGATGCGTGCTTTCGTTGTGCACTCCAGACGTTGCTTGCCAAGACACTGTGTTTGACCCGAAGGAAATATGCTGCCGGACGGCAAATGTCTTCAAATTAGCTGCCCTGCTTTGGCTCGACACAAACTAAACTAACAAATTAATTAGCCTTCCAATACCTTCGAGATATTCTTAAATTTTATTCAACGCAAACTCTTTTTCCGCCACTTGCTTGGTCATCATTCCAACATGTTGTAGAGGGCAGGTTCCCTACGTGCAATATTTTCATTGTTTTGCATTCTCTTTGTTTTCTCAAGACCCTAGCAATCGAGCGTCAGAGACATGTAAGGATCAGTTTAGATGTTCTATATTAGGTGAATATTCACCAAGAGGCGGTCACATAGATGAGTTGATGATGGTGGCAGTTTATTTAGCGCTAACAGTGACTGACCGTGGCCATCACTCCTACCAAGGCTTTCTTGTTCATCCCCGGTGGTGCCTGATTTTTCGACAAAAGTATCAGCAGCGCTGAGAACATAGTGCTTTCACTTCATCCCTCCCATTTTGTTTCCTGACTTGTGGGTCATATTTTGCTTACTGGCGGTGGAAGACGCAAGGCAGGATATTTATAAACGAACGGCATTGGCTTCATGCTAAGTGCGGTCGTTTTAAAAGGCGACGCATTCAAAATTACAAGGGTAATCTGAAGTTTTCTGTTCCCTGACAATGTCTTAAACCATGAAAATGCCATTTCGTCAGAGCAGACGATACAATGGCCATATAGTCCAGTAGCCCTCTTGAAAGCGGTGCTTTCTCATTCATGCGTGGGTGTTGTGTGCTCCACGTCGAGCTTCTACAGGCGACGGAAGATGGTTAGTGCATTAATAAAGCTTTCACTGTAGAATGCACCCCTTTTGTGACTCACCGCGCTAACCTTGTAAATAGTAATTTTGCCTAGAGGTCCTAAGTGGGTTAACCTCTTCGAAATAAAGATTGATTGAAACATATGTTTGTGTGTGGTCATTTTTGCAGGACTCTTTAGGAAAGTCGTGAAAAGTGCTTTTTGGGTGGCACGTCCATAGAGATTGGAACGGCAAAATAAAAAATGGCCCTGTTCTCTGGTATTCATAAAAGGGAGTTTCCAGGTCTTCCATGATAGCGGATTGTGACACGAGACCATATGTCACTTATATTTTGTTATTCTCTTCTTGTGGGTCTCTCTGATTGCCTTTAATTGCTCGATATGATAGAATGCAGGGGAAATGTCGTATACGTTTAAATACGTACTTAACCAAAAAAATTGCACTTGAGAACTTGGACAGAATGGGATTAAAATTCTTTAGTATAGTCATATAAACAAAATATGGCTTGTAACACGTTGACTACGGCATGGTAGAGAGAGGGTGTGGTAGATGGTCCTTGGCGATCACAAAATGAACAAGGGAGGGGAAAACCTCAGGTTGCTTGAGCCAACGTTTCGACAAGGGGACTTGTCTTCGTCTGGGCAAAGCGTTCATCATTGGCAGGGATTAATTAGGGCCTTCGCTCCGAGGAGGAAGGCCCCGGGGGTGGGGAAGGAAAGCGGTGTGAGAGGGGATGCGTGTCAGGAAGGGGAGGGAGGTGAATCTTGATTCGTTAAGCTGCAATAGTGGAAAAACTTATATCCCGAGGGTGTGTAATGAACAAAGGCTTTGAAGGGGCTGCGACGGGGGGTTGGCGCTGGGTGGACCTGAAAAACTCAGATAAGAAGATTAGTCAGCGTGGTACAGGGAAATGAGAACAAGGCAAACAAAATAGGCTGGCACTGGAAGGAGAAGGAAAGGGGGGACATTTCCAAGGAAGGACAAGGCAGGGGGGGGGGGAATGGCTCGAGTTCAGAGAAAGCCAAAAGGTGGGGGCAGAGGGGGTAACAGGAATGTCATGGTTTCCGAGAACTGATAGTAGGGGTTTAGGAGAAAAAAAGAAGGTGAACAAAGGGAGAGGGTGGTAGAGGGGCGCCCTAATTATTGTTCGTCATGGCCCACTGGTGGGACACCTTCAGGTTTTCTTTGGTGCCATGTGACCCACCAGTGAGCCTCCAGCGAAGTCAGCTTGTTCGAACCGACAATAGTTGACAAATAAAAACCTGGCATGCGTGTTCTTCGCAGGCTGTTTGAAAAATCTGAGCTTTCCCACGACCTCAGAGTGCAACACGGTAGGAAGACACGGCGTGATTCACCAGTGACCCACGACGCAGAGAAGGTGTTAATACTGAGCTTCTGTGCATAACCATTCGGAGCAGTCTCACAACATCGAATGCCCAAAAATGATTAACAAAACACATTTACTGAAATGACCAGCACGGAGCACTGTTTCAGAAGGAAGCTTTCCTAGCATCTACTAAGCGTGGAAATGGTGGAATAACTGCTTTGATTGAGCAGGAATCATCCTGTGCTCTCATCTTTATTGAAACAACTTAGCCCCGAGAGAAAACACTGTTTTTCTCATCATCCTCAACAATCTGCGCGGCAGTTTTACCTTGCTAAGAATATTTAGGCTCACCACCTACGCCCCACTTGAATAAATATTCACCGTCACCCTCGTCTTCTTAGGCTCAGTATCTATAAACAAGCTTTTTAGGAATCATTGCTATTCCCAGACACAGCTTAAGTCTGCAGTGAAGCGCCGCCCACATTCATATTGAATTTCTGCTGTGACCAGGATGGCCTCGCGCTAGTGAATTATTGAGGCCGAGTTTAAAGTCCACGAAAAGTGGTCACTGTGCTAGAACTGAGCATTCTCAACAGACTTTCTGCATTGCTTTCATCTTAAATTCATGTTAAAATTACTGGGGTGATTCAACACACCATTCTGAATCTCGATTGTAGCAAAATAAAAAAGAATTCCTAAGAACACATTTGTATTGCGCCAGATGGGCCTACCGATGCAATTGCCAGTGGAATATTCAGAATTATTTCTAGAATTTCTCGTTAACTTGACGCTGACATCCCCATTCGTGTAGTGCTCCGAATATACGCACAAACACACATGTATTAACATAAATACATACATACAATATCGCCTGTGCAACTATAAGATCCTCACTAGGACTTCATAACTTTTCCATCTTACGCACAAACTCAGCTTCACTCATATATAGTCCTACACATGGGTGTCCGGATCTGCGCAGGTAGTGGCCTGCCGATGAGCAAAGTTATCTCAGTTATAACTATTATTTTTGTTTATTTTATGTGTAGTAGACGTAAGCAAGTTCACATGCAACGTTCTGTTAGTTGACCTTCATTCATTCATTAACCACAGAAATAAAGCACTAATTATAAGCGCGATTTTTTATATGCGCACACACGAATACCCCGAAGTAGGTATGCCTGAAGGAGCATATTGCACCATTAGTACTCTTTTCTATGCAAGAAAATGAGTTTCAGCGGTTTACGAGAGTCTTAATGGGTGCTGCATGTGTTATTAATATGTATGTCGTGATGAGGTTCAGATTACACGACACACACTGAACTGATGTCATTTAGTTAGGCTTGAAACGGCTGTAATGAGACCCGATTCAACGAAAATTCATCAGAAAACACTCAACAATTAATGCATTGCCTACGTTCAACAAAACGTAGGTCAACATACCTACATTGGGTTCATGTTGGTTTCCACTTGATTCAGCAACAGCTCATCAAGGTGTCAACTGAAGCTCAAAAGTCATTTTTGTAAGGGTTCTCGGTGCAAACGCCAGTGAACACAATGAACGCCGACAGCCTACGGCTTCAGCGCCGCGTTTCTGGAACAACGTTGTCAATGCCAACGCACGCAGCTCACATCTGTCACTACCGCCACGTAGCTTAAAGCAATATTGAGGTGTCCACTGTTCCAAGGGGGCAGTTGTGCGCCTTTCTTCTGGTTCAGGTGTCCACCGAGATGAGTGAGACAGAAAGTGCGCATTTCCTGTCCTCACAATTTTGCCCTCTGCTTTCCAAGCTCCCGCTCCATTGGTGTCAAAGCTTAAAGCGCGACTAAGGTGTCCACTGCTGGTTGTAACGGACAACGTTGACAGCGACGGCGACGCCCGGAACGCAGAAACAGGCGTCAAAGAGCTGAGCTCTAAAATGCGATCATGCTATGCGATGTGAGTGCACTTGGGGAACCCTAGCTGGTGTACCTTAATATCGAGTCCTCCTCTACAGACTTCCTCATATACTCCGCGTCACTTTGGCGCGTTAAACCTCACATATTAATGCTATTATTACAAACCAAAGAAATATAATTTGGTGTTTCTTTTAACAATCAGAAAATTCTTCATTGCATGCGATGGAAATAAGCCACGGAAAGGCGGGCATGTAGCAATGGTACGATGCTCAGAAAAAAATAAATGCATAGCGATTGCGTAAAAAGGCAATGCGGAAATACATGCGCTCGCTGGGATGCGATAATAACTACGCCCAGAAAAATGCTACTCCAATGAAACGTAACTGCGCTGAAGTGATTTTCAGTTAAAGATTTAGTGCGCTGAAATTGTTCTGTTTTTAAAAAAAACTAAATGCCAATCGCTAAAGGGCAGCTTTGTCACACTGTTTTCGGAGTGCTGTATCTTGAATTCTCTGATCGGCGGTTTATATCCGACTCTCGCTGTAGGACATAAAGGAAGCCGACAGTCATCGAAACCAAGGAGCATAGTGGGTGTACTTTCTTTAAAAAAATAATTTGTGGTGTGCATCAATACGAGCCTAACAAGTTAATTATTTTTATCGACAATTGATCAGAAAGAAGAAAAAAATGGCTGAGGCTTAGTAAAGGTTAAGCCTAGTCAGATGCGAAGGAAGGAAGGGAAAACTTTATTTACACTAATGGTTTTTCCTGCGGTTTGGGGGATCTTCAGAGACGTCTTGGTTCTACCCCCAGGAGCCTTCTCTGTCGAAGTCGTCCGCCTCTAATCAGTGGTCGGTTGACCTCAGTCCAGGGCTCCGCTGGCCACTGCCGCCCGTTGAGCTCGCTGTACCAGACCTTGTTGGTCTTCGCAGCGGTCGCTGGACAGCAGAGTCTCCCACTGCTCCGCACTCGGGTTTTGTATTTTGGGGACCACGTCTATGTTTTGGCAGGCCCATGTGATGTGGTATAGTGTAGGTTTTTCGTCGCACCAGGGACATTTGTTCGTGTATATCGTAGGGTGCATTTTGTTTAGTATATGTAGGTTTGGGAAAGAGCCTGTTTGTAATTGTCTCCAAGTGACAGCTTCCTCTCTGCTGAGAGATTTGTGCGGTGGGGGATATCGCATTCTTCTGCCTCTATAGTTTTGTAGTATGGCCGAGTATTCCCTGGGTGCTGGCGCGAGTTCCGCGGTCTCGTCGGAAGCTCGGAAAGTAATGTATCCTCGAGCTATCCTGTCGGCCTCTCGGTTCCCTGCCACCCCCGTGTGCCCCGGTACCCACACAATTTTGTGTCGGATCTTGTCGTTTTGTTCTTCCCGGTTTTTAATTCTGTCATTCGCTGCGAGGAGTACACGGAGCGCGTGACGACCTATCCTGCCATTCATGTAATTTCGGCAGGCTGTTTGAGAGTCCGTAAGTATTGTTAGTGACCGCCCGGTTCTATAGCCCTCCGCCACCGCTAGAGCAACGGCTACTTCCTCGGACTCTGCAGCTGTGCAGCCTCGGAGAGACGCGCTGGTCATTTCGCGTAAAGACGAATCGACCACCGCCGCTACAGTGATTTTGGTATCTCCTCCTCTCCAAGACGCGTCTGTATACACGGTCGTGGCTTGAGGAGCGTATGTTTTCTCGATGAATTCGGCCCTCGCTTCTCTTCTGCCTCGATGGAGGTTGGGATCCATGTTTTTTGGTATTGGCGCTACCTTGAGGGTCTTGCGAAGCTCGTCGGGGATCGTTGCCGTCCTCGACATTTCTCGCATCTGCTCGCGGTATCCGAGCCTCTGCAGGAGCGCTCTTCCTGTCGTTGTTTGCAACAGCCTGAGTTTTTGCGACTCAAGCTGCGCCTCTCGTAGCTCCTCAAAGGTGTTGTGTAATCCCAGGGCCATGAGTTTTTCTGTAGACGTGTTGCGTGGTAGTCGGAGCGCTGTCTTATACGCTTTGCGTAGCAGGGCATCCGCTTGTTGTATTTCATTTTTGTTGAGGCACTGGTAGGGTAGGCTGTACGTGATTCGACTAACTACTAGGCTTCTGACTAGTTTTAGTGTGTCTTCTTCACGCATGCCATGTCGCCTGTTGGTGATGCGGGTGATCATGCGTGCGACTTGTAGCGTTGTTGCTTTCAGTAGGGTAAAAGTGTGAGTACTGCGCTGGTTGGATTGAACCCACATGCCCAAAATTCTTATTGTTGTCTTTTCGGGTATGGGCGTCCCTTCTATGTAGACGTTGAGTATTAGGTCCTCGTTGGTTGGGACGGTCCGGTTTTGCTTGCCTCTCCAGACTCTCAGCAGTTCCGATTTCTCGGTCGAGCATGAGAGTCCTCTTCCTGCGAGGTATTGCTCTACACAAGAGGCCGCTTGCTGTAGCCTTTCTTCCTTCTCTCCGAGACAGCCCGTGTTTGTCCAGACTGTTATATCGTCAGCATACATTGCATGCCTGATGCCTTCGATGTTCTCTAGTTTTCGAGCTAGGCCTAACATAGCTATGTTGAAGAGTAGGGGTGAGATAACTGACCCTTGGGGTGTTCCTTTGTTTGGAGTGCGAAGTTTTTCCGATCGAAGGTCTCCTATGCCGATGGTGGCAGTTCTATCGGACAGGAAGGCTTTGACGAAGCCGTGGATTCTGCGTCCGCAATCCAGGTTGTCTAGGCCCGTAAGGATCGCTTCGTGGCTGACGTTATCGAATGCCCCCTTGATGTCCAGGGCCATTATGACATTTTCTCCCGTCCGAGGTACGTTTCGCAGGACATCTTCTTGTATTTGGAGGAGAACGTCCTGCGTCGAGAGCTTCGCTCTGAAGCCGAACATGGTATGTGGTACACAGTCGTTGTCTTCCATATAATTTTGCAGTCTGAAAGTCACAACCCGTTAGTAAAGCTTGCCAAGGCACGACGTGAGTGATATAGGCCTGAGGTTTTCAATTTGTAGCTTTTTACCAGGTTTAGGTATCATTATTACTTCGGCGTGTTTCCAATCTTCGGGAACCGTCTCCGCCTCCCAGTGTTTGTTAAGAAAGGTGACGAGCTCTTGTATGAGGTCGTCGCTCAGGTTGCGGATTAGGGCGTTGCCGATTCTGTCCGCTCCGGCTGCCGTGTTTCTGGTGGTGTTTCTTATGGCCGCGTAAACCTCTTCCACAGTTATGGGGCGGTCGAGTTTCTCGTTTTCGGCTCCTCGATACGTTCCTTGGTATCGCGGGGGGTTGTGATCGCCGAAACATTTTTCTCGTGCCTTCTCCAGTAGGGCGATGTCTGATCCCTCGAAGGAGTGGATGAACCGGTGGATGGCTTTATTGTTTTCTGATTTTATTTTGGTCGGATCGATTAGTGCTCTTAAGAGATTCCAGGTTCTGGCCGTGCCTAGAGTTCCCCTAAGTGAGTCGCTGAGTTGGTCCCAATTTTGTTTCGCGAGTTGCGTCGCGTATTCTTTCGCCTTTGCCGTAATTTCTGCTATCTTTAGTTTCAGTTTCCTGTTGTGTTTTTGCTTCCGCCATCTTTTGGTGAGACTGCGTCTCGCTTCCCATAGTCTGAGGAGGTGGGCGTCTACTTCAGGCGTTGCTGTCGTTCTCCTTAGACTTTTTGTGCATCGTTGTCGCGTTTCTCTCATCATGCCGCTCCATTCCTCCAGTGATTGGATACCGCCTTCAGATTTGTTGCAAGCCCCACGAAACGCGTTCCAGTCAGTGATTTTCGCCTGTCCAATCTGGCGTCTTATGGTGTCGGATGCTATTCGTGTCCGGAGGATAAAGTGATCGCTGCCTAGATTTTCCATCATGTTTTCCCACTGTGACTCCCTGCTGTTCCTTACGAAGGTGAGGTCCGGGCATGTGTTCGTGCTCACGCTATTCCGATTCTCGTGGGGGTCGCAGGATCTGTGATTAGACTGCAGCCAAAGTATTCCGCTACTTCCACTAATGTTCTTCCCTTGATGTCTTGTTTCTGGTATCCCCAACTCCTGTCCATGGCGTTGAAATCTCCTACGATGATGAGTGCATTTTCTTTGGCCAGCTTGTGCGCTCCATAAAACAGTTCGAAGAGTTTGGCTTTTCTTTGTTTCGGCGGGCTGTACACGTTCAGTAAGAACGTGCTGCGTCCCTTTCGCTTTTTCGGAATAAGTTCAACAAGCGCGTGTTCAACGTCGGTGTCGGCGATGGTATCGTGCTTGATGGCGGTAATGGTTTTGCTGACTAGGACGGCCGCTTTACCTTCGTTTTGACTCTCGTAAACCTCGTACCCTTGTAAGGTCGGCTTGATTCCGGTCTCTTGTAGCGCAGTTACATCAGGAGGTGTGAGTTGTGTGTTTATATATTGTTTTAGGACGGCCTGCTTTTTGCGGTAGCCTCTGCAGTTCCATTGCCAAATATCTAAGTATTCTTGTTCTTGCCGATACGTATTGATCATGTTTACGCGTTACTGCTGTTACTGCTGTTACGCGTTACTGTCAGATGCGAAGCATATGGATGGCTAGGCTTGGTAAAGTTCCTCGCTTTGTTCTTCAGTTGTTGTAGAACGTTGTCGCCGAGCCGCATATTGAGCACGCCGCGTAGCCAGACATTCATCCCGCTCTTCATCGGTCTCTGTGGCACGCTGGTGGTGGTGGTGAAAAACGTTTATGGGAAATGAAGTTTTTGTACAGAAAGGTGATTGGGGTAGGACCCTATTGGCCCTTTCCCCTTACAATACTGTGTGGAGCCCCTATTACGGTGCCCCATTGGCAACAACGCCGCCCGCGTCCGTTGAACCAAAGCCTTTTGGCTCTTTAGGTCTTGACAGCCGAGCAGGGCCGCCTCCCAGTCCTCTCTGGTGGGGTTGGGGTTGGGGGGGATATATGGGTTTGATTGACACGCCCAAACCATGTGGAAGGTGTCAGCCACCTCCCCACAGAACTGGCACGCGCCATCAAAGGTTGTATTGAAATGTTTAAGCACCGCGGGGCACAGCACAGTGTTAGTAAGAATTTTGATGAGGAGGCGCTCGTCAGCGCGATCCAGACCCTTACAAGGGGCCGGGTAGCGCCGGTGCTCCTCCTTGTAGTAATCGGTGATTTGTTTGAATGTAAGGGCCAGATTATTTTCGAGCACCCACGGCCCTTTCTTCTCTGTGACCTCTCCGCCTGAGCGAGGCCTCGCTCCGCTGGGAGCTAGGCCTACTCCGACGGACGCTTCCGCCACCAACGCCATCATGGAGGTGCAGGTGCAGGGAGAGGTTCTTAACCCCAACGACTACGACCCAAGGGACTAGACGCACATTCTTAGTGTGCCTGCCCGCTCCAAGGACTTCCTTTCAACAACCCGATACCAGGAGGGCGCAGCCTCTGCTACCGGTACCCCCAAGTCTCCATGCCTTGAAAAGTCAGCGCACCTGCCAGCTACGCGCACAGCTGCGCAGCGTTCGCGGCAGCAGCCACTGCTTCCTGCTGCAGATTACAAGATCGTTTTTAGATCACGAGGCGGGCTGCAGCTGGACCTGCTTCCACCCCGACAACTACGAGAGGCCATCCTCCAAGCGGCGTCCCAGCTTAAGGAGCCAGCGCGTACCCAAATCAGGGTACACCCGGTCAACAACACCTGCACCGTAAGCACGCCCCTAAAGGATGACGCGCTCGCTCTGGTTCGGGTGAACACCATCACACACCAAGGCAAGGAATTCGCCGTAGCACCTTACATAGCCCCGCCGGACGGAGCAGTACGCGGAGTCATCTCCAATGCTTATTGGAATGAGACCCCGTCAGAGCTCCTGCAAGACCTGCTCACCGGCAACCCAGACGCCCTCATCGTGGACGCCCGCCGAATGGGCTCCACGCGTTCCATCTTAATAACTTTCCGGGCTGGACCTTTCCCACGCGCAGTTCTTTATGGAGGAGCTCTCCACAGATGCACACCGTAACGGGGGCATATAGACGCCTGCACGAACTGCCGCGTCCCAGGTCACCGGGCGGATGTGTGCGTCCATCCAAGGTCTCATAAGTGCCCCCGCTGCGGGCATCCCACCCAAAGGAAGATGTGCCCTCATGCACCCCCAGCTGCATTCTCTGCGGCGGCCCTCATATGACCGGCACCGGGAACTGCAAGGGACGGGGCCCGCAAACTAGCGTCCCCGAAGACCGCTCTCTCTCCTCCGGATACATCGCGGCTTTCCCGCTGCGATCAACCAGGCACAGCCAGCAGACGCAGCTCGACGACTTCCCGGTCGCCTTCTACAAGCCGGCAGAATGGCAGCAAGAACGCCACGCGTCTCACCTGGGCAGACCGCGTTTCTGGCAAGGCTACCCGTCATCCCCCACCACCCCAGTCCTCCCAGGCAGATCCGAGAGACCAGGAGCTCAAGGCCTTGCGTGAAGAGGTAAGCCGCCTTTCCTCCCTCCTAAGCACCCCCGCCCCCTCCATGCCCCCTAAACCCGCACCCGCTGTCATTTACTCGACCCCATCATCCACAGACACATCGAGCACCCCTCCCGCAAAGAAACAACGCACCACAGACGCCACACCCCCTCCCGTACCCTCAGAAATAGACGCTAAATTAGCAGCACTCGAAGCCAAATTTGACCACAAACTAAAAGAGCTAGACGCACGCCTCGAGGCCAGATTCAATCACCTTGCCGTCACCCTCACCGAAAAACTTGAGCAGCGCATGGACGCTATGCTTACCAAGATGATGGAGCTCTTGGAACATAATCTTAACCATCGCTTCACCCAACTTCAAACTCCCTCCACTCCCCCCATCCTTCCTCCGCAAGCACAAACCACCTATCCTGAGCCACACATACCAATTGACACCCCTCTTACTTCCATCCTCAATCCCCCTACCATCCAATATGGCGGGGGGGGGGAACACTAATTATCTACCCATTTTAACTTGGAACTGCCGCGGCTTCCGGGCAAAGCGCGCGCCTCTGCAACTTCTCCTTCCCACCATCACACCCACGCCCCACATACTACTTCTACAGGAGACTGCACACCGGGCAACACTCCCCTCCTACACATCTACACACTCGGTTACCACTAACACACCCAGGGCCTCCACACTCATCCACCGCAGCCTCACCTACAAAACTCATCACATCACGTCTGAGACGCCCTGCGTGATCACAGAACTTATACATCACACACATTCACTTCCTTCTATATTTATAGCAAACATATACCACCCCCCGTCCCTGCCGATGGCACCGCAAGAATCACTTCTGCGAAAGCTACACCATCTAGCAGGGAAACATCCCCTACTCATCGGTGGGGACTTCAACAGTCAGCATACTGACTGGGGATACACAACCACGACACATCGAGGTCGCAGGCTCTGGCTGCTCTTGCAGAACCTCCAACTCACTGTGCACAACACGTTTCAGACGCCTACGAGGATCGGCAACAGTGTCAGCATGGACACCAGTCCGGACCTGACGCTGAGCCGCTGTATCCGCGGCGTTACCTGGAACAGAACACAACATACACGGGGCAGTGATCATTACATTATACAAATCACTGTCCCGTACAAAGCACCCCGTCACGCAAATACAACACACAAACTCATTAACTGGGATGCCTTTCGCGCTGTACGCACCGCCCTCCCAGACACTCCCATCGCAGGCATCGACGAATGGGTGCAGTCACTCAAGCATGACGTTCACCACAACACGCGAGACATAGAAACTACAACGGAAACACCTACCCTTGACACACGCCTAGCCCACCTCTGGGAGGCTTATCACAGCATCCTAGAACGCTGGAAAGGCAACAAACACAACAGAACGCTTAAGAAGCGGCTGGCCGCGCTGCAGACACAAATCCAACAGCACTCTGAGGAGCTCTGCCGATCCAACTGGGGACAGATATGTGACGGCATCGCCGGAAACCTGTCCAGCAAACGCGCATGGCAACTCCTCCGACACCTCATTGACCCCACGCGCACCAAATCAGCAACACAGCACCACGTGACACGCCTCACACATGAACACATTGACGATCCCGACACCCTTCTAGACACACTTCAAACCATGTACACATCTCCAGGCGGCCCCATACCTCTACCGCACTACACAGGACAAGCAAATCCAACACTCGACACTGACATCACGAAGACGGAAGTCAGAGCGGCCCTCCTGACTCTCCGCGCCAACTCCGCACCTGGTGCAGACCAAATCACAAACTCCATACTCCGTAATCTGGATGACCAATCGATCACCCACATTACGAAATACTTCAACCAGTGCTGGAGGGAGGGTAACCTCCCGCAGTCCTGGCGCCACGCGAAGGTAATATTCATACCTAAACCCAACAAACCACTTACACTTCAAAACCTTCGCCTATTTCGCTAACCTCATGCCTTGGGAAGCTCCTCGAGCATGTTGTGATAGCGAGACTCACAAGCCACATGGCGGACAACAATCTTTACCCGCATAGCATGGAGGGATTCCGCCCCCATCTATCCGCACAGGACGCCATGCTGCAACTCACACACGACCTTTTTGACCCGCTTCTTCCAGGTCACACCAAGGCAGTCTCAGCTTTGGATCTTCCAAAGCTTTTGATCGCATTGAACATCAGGCGATCATGACTGCCCTATCCCCATTGAATGTGGGTGTGCGCACGTATGCCTACATTCAAGCATTTCTCACTGACCGCACAGCTGAGATACACTTCGGCCCTTTGTCTTCCCCCTCCTACACGCTTCAGAGTATCGGCACCCCTCAAGGGTCCATCCTTTCCCCCTTTCTCTTTAACATTACCCTCATCCCCCTCGCCCGAAAATTGGCAACTATTCCCCACCTGAAGCACACTCTTTGTGCCGACGATATCACCCTGTGGACCACTCACGGCAGTGACGGAGACATAGAGAACACCTTACAGGAAGCAGCCACCCTCACCCAAAATTACGCACGGACCATCGGACTGTCTTGCTCCCCAGAAAAGTCCGAACTCTTCCTCATCCGGCCTAAGAACCACCGCTGCCCCCGCTCCCCCATTGCCATTGAACTGAATGGTGAACTGGTACCTGAGGTTGGAACCCTCCGTGTATTGGGCCTGCACATCCAGAACGATGGCAAAAACACCACCACCCTCAAGAAACTCAAGTACGTTGTAGGCGCGATATCGCACCTCATCCGCAGGGTTTCGGGACGTCATAGAGGCATGAAGGAGCGCGACCTATGTCGCCTCATTCATGCCTTTGGCCTCAGCCGTGTGCTGTACACTACCCCATACTTACACCTATCCAAACATGACATAAACGCTTTGGATGCTTTGATTCGCAAGGCATTCAAGGTAGCACTTCACCTTCCCCTCAACACACCCACAGACAGATTACTAGGCCTGGGCCTCCACAATACGATCGGGGAACTGGTGGAGGCCCACCGACAGGCCCAATACATCAGGCTCACACAAACCTCCACAGGTCGGTATATCCTGGACACCCTCGGAATCAAAATACCGGCCAACGACCCAACCCTCCTCGCCATCCCACGATCCCTTCACCGAGAGCTCCTCATCAGGCCGCTCCCGAGGAATATGCACCCGTCCCACAATGAGCAGCGCCGCAGAGCCCGTGCGAAGGCACTCCATCGAGCGTACGGCCACCAGCCGGACGCCGTGTGGGTGGACGCTGCCTGCACGGGTGATGAAGCGATAGCAGCTTTGGTGGACTCCTCTTTATCCGCCCTCCTCACACTACCTCTCCCTCCAGACACGTCCCCAGAGGCTGCAGAGGAAGCCGCCATTGCCCTTGCTATAACCCGCACGGAAGCCCGGTACATTTTAAGCGATTCTAAAACTGCGATTCTAAATTTTGCTCGAGGCCGAGTCCATGTCCCTGCTTTTGGCATACTGGACTCGCCCGATGCCCCCCCGCCCCGCCAAGTGGAGCTGATATGGGTGCCCGCGCACTCCGGGAATCCCGGAAACGAGGCCGCCAACCTTTTAGCCCGAGGTTCTTTAAACCGGGCTCAGGTGGCCTATGATTGGGGATTCACGAAGGAGCGCATGCACTCATTCAGTGAGCTGACCCAGGCGCACAGAGCCTTACGCCAGCTCTACCCCCCGCCCCACCCCTCCCTAGATAACAAACACGCAACACTCTGGCGCAGACTACAGACACACACACTCCCTTCACCCCTTACCCTAGCCCATTATCATCCC
The DNA here is from genome assembly GCF_055824585.1 of Amblyomma mixtum. Lineage (NCBI taxonomy): Eukaryota > Metazoa > Arthropoda > Arachnida > Ixodida > Ixodidae > Amblyomma > Amblyomma mixtum. Next base: position 162,121,236 of record NC_143016.1, on the reverse strand, counting down.
TCCTTCCCCACTCCGGCATGCACTCTATGCCCAGAACCCTTCGCCTCTTCCCTCCACATCATTTCCCTCTGCCCGGCGGGCCCTCCCCCGCGGGACCTAGAGAACCTCAAGACCTGGGAGGACTGGGAGACCCTGCTGCGCTCGGAGGACCCGGCCGTGCAGACCATCGCCACCGGCCGTGCTGCCAGTGTTATGGACCTTCGGAACATAAACACTTGAGTGCAGTGGGGTCGTGCGGGGACCATGGGGCGTGCCCCGAATTCCTCTGTAAATAAAGTTTTCTCTCTCTCTCTCTGATTGGGAGTACCCTTTCAAGGACAGGGAGATAGCCCGGGGAGAGAGTGCGCGGGCGGCCTGATCGGCCTGTTCGTTTCCCTGGAGTCCCTGGTGACCGGGGGCCCAAATCAGGTTGCGTGGAGTTGGATCTTCGCATCGACAGCTATATTCCAGCATGCGCCAGGCAAGCGGGGGAGCCCAGCCCAACTCGTAGTTCCGACCGGCACCTCGCGAGTCGGTGATGATGTGTTTTGACTTGGGATTCGTCAGAGCGAGAGCAATGGCAATCTCTTCCGCGTGTGTTGCGTTGTAGGCTTTGAAAGTGAGCCGTTAACTGTGTTTGTGTTGTGTACGACTGCGGCCGTGTACCACCCCCCGTGGTGTGAGCCGGCAACGTCCACGTAATACACGTGTTCTTGGTTACCATAGTGTCGCGCCAACGCTTGCGCGCGCGCCTGGCGACGACCGCTATGGTCTTCTCTGGACATGTTGCGGGGAAGGGGTAGGACGCGGAGGGCGCGTCTCCAGGGTTCTGGCACTGTCTCCCTTTCTTCAATGTGGTAGTTATGTTTGATGTGTAGCCGGTCCAAGAGGCGGCGACCGGACGTGGTCTGTGCAAGACGCGTGTATTGGTTGACTAAGTGGGCTTCTCGAAGCTCCCGAAATGTGTTCACCACGCCCAAGGCCAGAAGCCTCTGGTTGGACGTGGTGACCGGGAGAAACAAAACGTAGGTCAACATACCTACATTGGGTTCATATTGCCGCGTTTTGTAGGCATGCGGATGCGGGGTTAACTGTTGTGGTGGTACTGGTATCCAAAGCAGTGTCGCTGGCTCTCGCATATGCGAAAGTAAATGTAACGTGGTACGCTGCATCTCATAGTTGCTATTACACACTAAGGAACTAAGTAAGGAATAAGAACAAGCTGATGGAGAAAAAAAAAACAGCTAAGAATTCTTACTACATTGAATAAGTCGGAAAGCACGGATTTTTACTACGTAGAAAACGACGATGCCTGGGCAGTGCCTCGGGACAGACCACTCGCGCTAGGCGAACACACAATATGAGCAGACAAAGTGAACCGACAATGGGGGATTTTGATCAGAGTTGGTAGCAATAGGATTAGGGCTTAGGCACTGGACAGGAGTGGCCGACACATCTCCCACGCCATCTTCTCTGGTGTCTTTAAGTCTCGCAGTTCGCATAGAGAACGCCTCTTTTGATTTCATTATAGCAATCTTGCACGTATAAATCAGAGACCGCATTTTGCAGTAATACTTTTCGCAAGCAGTTGTGCTGGTCCTTTACCCATCTTCGATACAGGCAGCTGTAATGACATTAGTTGTTTAGCTGCCAGCCATGACGTCACACGACCCAGCTACTAGTGGCACACACTAAACACCAATTACCCTACTGGGAGGTATGAAACGTGTAAACAGTCTTTTACAGTAGTCCGTCTTAGAGACAGGGTATGCTGTTTAAGTCCCAGGTAGATTTCGATCACTAAATACATGGAATTCTTAATGACGCAGCACAGGCGCCGTCCAACATCAAAGCGCAATGATTTGATGCAGTCAGCAATCAAAGGGTACTCTTCTAAGCCCAGAAACGGAAGGCTGACACTGGCAATTAGGGAGATTGAAATATCAGTTAAAATCTTGGAAACTGCAAGAACGTCACATGTTTTGTAGAGGGAATGTGCTTCCGTTGTCAGCTGCGAGCATTCCATATTTTAAGCGATGGAAATGTATCCCAAGGCTTCGGCAGCACACCCCGCCATTATTAGAGAGTGCTCTAGAGGATTGTTCACTCCATTTTTACTCCCCTATAGGCTAATTCGTGCTTACGGCGCAGAAAGGCACAATAATAAATCTAGAAAATATTTGCCTAGACGACCGTGAACACTTTCAGCAGTGCATGTCTTGAACCTGATGCGATATAAGACAAGCGACCAGCATAACTGCGCACGTGTACAGCACTGGTTATCGGTCCTGTCGTAGTTCGAGACTAAAAAAAGTCGTTTGGAGCAGTGCTATACAGTCGTTTATTTAACCCTTAACAGCGGCCAACCAAAAACAACACTGCATCTAAGCAGGCCCGTTGATATTACGCAAACACGGCAAACAGCGGAATCATCGCTGATATGCACGTTCCAACAAACGCATGGCGATTACGAGCTCCATGCCAATTACGTTTTTCGAAACAAAAGAAGTCCATGAGGGCACAATTTTAAATCTGTGTCGTCGTCTACGCCTTGCATAGGATCCGAGCGCCGTTCGGCGAAAGGCGTTGACAAAGGAGTCCATGAGGGCAAAATTTTAGATCTGTGTCTTCGCCTACGCCTTGGATCGCATCCAAGCGCCGTTCGGCGAAAGGCAGTGACAAAGGAGACAAATACATGTTTCCATTATAGGCGGCTATCGTCCCAAAACAAAAATAAAAATCTTGAGCGCCGTCTTGCATTCGCAATATCCCTGTGGCGCGATTTAATGATCGCAGCTCTGTGCTGGGGATGTTCGCCTTCGTACTTTATATCCACGCAGATACTTCGTTAACGTCGAGGGTACTAGCACGGGGGCCAGCCTAGACAAGAGCGTCCCCGCAGTCTCTTATGTCGACGTGGCCGACGGCGGCGACGGGGCCAGCGACAGGTCCCTGCTGCTGGCGCTTGCACTGGCCGGGTCCAGTATGGGCTGCTCCTTCTCTTTACTCTTGCCCTTTGTGCGCTCGAAGTAGGGGTACTCGCCCTGGATGAGGATCTCGAAGTCGCGGTAGCGAATCTCCTTGCCCAGGTACGGGATGTAGATGCAGCGCTGCGACGGTATCACCTTGCCCGGCGTCATCTCGCCCTTGTGCACGTGTCGGCCGATGTAAATCAGCTCGCCCGTCGCGCTGCGGCCCGCTGGGATGGCGTTGCGTGGCATCACGCAACCACCCATGCGCACCTGCGGGAATGAGTTGATGGCTTTGAGTCCACAGCGGCAAGCTTCACGCACAGAGCTGTGCTATCGAACAGGCACTTGCGTTCCATCTCCACCAATGCGCTGTGAGGTCATAATCGTGGCGGACGACGTTTTAGAAAGTGTTGAATGCGCAACTATCGAGCGTCATCTGTGACAGCGCTCCACCAAGCGTCTACATTTCGCAGCAACAGTTGTAACCTCAATGGGCGATTTTGACAGTCGCGTAACAGAACGGCGCTCACTCACGGAACCCAAGTGGCTGCGAGATATTTAAAAGGAAACAGTAACGAAGGTGAGCTCACTGATAGCATATTGCCGAGGAAATGTTGCCGACTCTTTGCAAAAAGAGGAAGCGCCACAAACGCAGCCACACACGAAAGGTCTCGAATGTGCCTTCTCTGTCTAGACCATGGACTTTTTTTAAATGCCTTCCTCCTCATTCATTAACTCCATGTTCGAGGTGTCTAGTATAATGACTGCTATAATCCCTCAAAATATTTCTCATAGTTTGCTAAAATCGGTAGCTACAGCTGCGCCGAGGCTGTATTTGAAAAGTACCGAAGGTAAGTAATGCCTTAAGCACGTGTCTTCAGCAATCCAGATGTACCGCCACACAATATTCAAGGCACCACACTATCTGATACTGCCCGAACAGCTTTGAAGTTTTGATTTTGAACACCGCTCGCTTGTTGCGAGATGAAACAGCAGTCACGTGAAGGGCGTCGCTCACCCACTGGTAGTTGACGGAGGGCGCCTTGACGAGCACCTCGTACACGTTGGAGGAGAACTCAATCTGGTCCAGCGAGACGAAGCAGACCCTTGACGAGGGCAGCACCTTGCCCGGCAGCACGTTGCCCCGCAGCATCACGCGTCCCACGTAGAAGCACTCGCCGTTCAGGTTCTGGCCCGCCACGAGCGCGTTGCGCGGAACGTTGCCGTCGCTGGCGCGTACCCAGTCGTCGGCTGCGCCAGAGAGCGCGGCCGCCCACCGTTACAGTCCGTGGCCGTACACTGTGCAATCTTCCCATATTTCCAAATACTGTACATCGGTAAGAGATAATAATCAACTAAGTTGCCATTAAAGACCATACGCATTAGAAACTACAGGTTCGGGCCCCCTTTTTTTTTTATTTAGAGCGAAGTTCTTAGAAGCCCGTACCCGGCTTGAGCGGTGTGCCTTGCCGTCGTTGGTGTAACCGGGTGCGGAGCGAAGCGGGTGATGAAAGACTGCGATAGCGAAGACAGCGCGATGAGGAAAGTGGAGGACGGCTATACTTCTGTTTCCTTTTCTCATAGTTTGTAGTGTGGTGTAGTAGAGCCCCAGTAAACCAAGTCACTGTGAATGATGGTGGCGCGCCGGCAACTCTCGACACCAGAGTAGCGCGCGCCGTCGTCAGCTCACCATTGACGTCATTCGTAAGGTATGCGTTGCTTGTCACTGATGGCGCCAGTGTAGCACGCATTGTAAACGCGCTGGCCGTTCGCCCGAGGCTAGGCTTATTGGCTGCGGAACACTGTGCGCGCTGCGCCAAGTCAAAACCAAGAGCCGCCTCCGTTCGACACTGCGTGTTCTGTACGCGGTCGCCTTCGGTGCGAGCACCGCAGCAGCTAAGCTCAAAAATCGCATTACCGAGAAGCGTAATCGTCGGCAAAGTTTTTTTTTTTGCTCGCGTCTTCCGCTAAGACGCCGCTAACTAGTTTTCTAGTGCACGTTGCTCTTTTCTGTCTTAGGCTTACACATCTTTCAAAGTACAATGCAATTATTCAGTTTATTTACAAGGTCTCTTAGCCTCAATGTTCCTCATTCATAGGTAAGAAACGGTTAGAGCAAAATAAACGGCCATTGCGGTGTCTATATGAAAAAAAAATGACTTTCTCCTCAAAAACATCTTTCACCGCTCTATAGTGTGGCAAAAACCTCTGCGTGTGGACTCTCCGTCGCCTGCAAAATTGCGAAAATGTCAGGTGACTACCCTCACTCCCTCACTAAAGCCAAGACTACTTCCGGGATTTTAAAGTGGCGTCGCTTGATTGGGAGCTGGAATCAAATGGAGATTACGCGGTGGCTTGAGGACCGTTTTTCTATTTCTGGCTTTAGCGTGAGTAGCGCGCACCCAACATTGTCAGCTAACAATACGCAACGAAAAAAACAAAACACTCAAGATGCTGCCTGTGCGAAGACCGAAAAGCATCGTCTATCTATTTGGAGTTGCCGCCTATTCACTGTTCGGGAAGAAGCCCTACCAACAGCTAATCCTGTTAAGAAATCCTCCCTTCTGACACGCATACAACAAGGACCATGGGTAACATAGTGCGGACAGTAAAAAGGAGTGCATGCTGGAGTCTTTTATTAAATGGGAGTCTTTCAAATGACACATTCGAATTCTATTAGGTGTCCCATAAATAACCCAGTTCATGCTACCTTGAAGAATATGCCGTCAGTACGTAAGAAGGAGTTATGAATTGAAGGCATCGCCGTTGTCGAGGACTGCGTATTCTTGTGCCGGCATAAAAACAGGGTGCATTCTTTCTGATATTGTTGTTCTCGATATGTCTACTTCCTTTTAAATGGACACCATGCAGTTTTTTTGTGTTGCCCCAGATCATTTACAAATGTCTCTAAAGGTACGAAAGTACACAAGGCCGAAATATTTTGGCGTTTAAGCTACCGGCTCTCACCAGTGTCCTGTAGGAGCGATCAGCAAAAGCCTGGAATAATTACAGTCATTGTCGGAGGATTTCGACGTGCCATTTCTTGGAGCGCAGCGCAAATTTGCACTCTCACGCGAAAACTACATGGCACGTACGCTCCATATTATGTCAAATGTAGTTTCTGGTGCGCGCAGAAGAAGCCAAGAATGACAGAGTGTGCTCTTAAGCGCCTAAAGACTGGACGCTTGGTAATACTTACGGACATGAAAAGAAAGCAGGTCCCTGTTCCTCGAGAAAGTGGTGCAAAATGTGTTTCCTTCATGCCGGCACAGTGAAGCGATGGTTTGAGAGTTCACTACATGCGGCCCGGAGGCATACAGGCCATGCCTGCCTTGCCTCCGCGCTGTGGTTGGCGAAATCTCACGCGTCGTAGAAACCCAAATAAAGGAGGCTCTCCGTGACGCTCTTCTGTGTGCCGAAGGGCGTCTTCATTTTCAGCTCCGTGCGGCGTCAGCCCTCGAGCACAGCGAAATAATGTGCTACAGCGCTGAGGCCATTGCTCACTCGAAGCCCACCAGCTATTCTACCGAGAGACAGCTTAATCGCGATCCGTCACGCAACGAGTTGCTTTCTCGGGGCGCAGTAGTGATTACAGCGCGCGCAATTACGCGCTAATACCGCAGCACGAGGACGAGCGCGCTATAATAGACTCGGAATATCGCGCCCATTCGCGCTTGTTGTAGCTTAGTTGTAGCGCTTTCTGTGCGTGTGAGGCGCGCCACTTGGGCCGGGTCCTCCTATTTCGGGGGTCGCTTATGTGACAAATGAACGCGGTCATGCGTTGCAGCCCATGGGTAAAGAGAAGCGTAGGTCATTCGCTCGGAAAGCGAGCAAAAAGAAAGCGTTCGCGAACTCCAAGCGTCGGTGTGAACGGCTGACCGTGATTCGGGTAAACTGACTACGACGGAACTAGCATGCATGGCGCTTCTGTGTGGCTTTAGCGCCAACGCTAGCGCCGCACGATTCGCGGGATTGCAGATTTTTCGGCGACATCGCCGTCCGTACAGATTATTTGTTAATTTTAGACACTGGCACTGGAGTCGCTCTTGAACATGCTGCTATCGCGCTCACACTCGCATTATTCATTTCATTAGTGAAAGTATAGGACTATTAGATAGGTAATCATTGTTGCTAAAACACTCTCAGCAATTCTGGTTTGTTTGGTTTATGGGGTTTAACGTTCCAAAGCGACTAAGGCTATGAGAGACGCCGTAGTGGAGGGCTCCGGAAATTTCGACCACCTGGGGTTCTTTAACGTGCACTGACATCGCACAGTACACGGGCCTCTAGAATTTCTCCTCCAAAGAAATTCTAGCCGCCGCGGCCGGGATCGAACCCGCGTCTTTTGGGTCAGCAGCCGAGCACCATAACCACTGAGCCACCGCGGCGGCTCTCAGCAATTCTGGAGAAAAGCATTGAACGGGAAAGACATTTTTAACGGGAAAGAAACACAATTTTTTACATGTTGTAATGTTTAACTATAACAATCAGTATATCGGCAGGTCTGCCATGCGCAGGCTTGCATTTCTTCGCTATTAAAGTTTTTGCGACCGTAAAAAGTGTTCCGCATTGGTTTTCTAATGTGGTCTTAACTGCTCCATGCGAACGGTGACAAACTTTAAGAGAAGGATCTTGCGGCCCATCACATAAACGGACCATTGCCTTAAGGATTTTCATAAAAATACGTAACAATTTCCGGTATTCAAAATTTTTATCCAAGAATGTTGGACATGCGAGAAAGGCAGTTTGCTACTTTTGTGACGATGATGCACGACCAGTTACGGCATCGACGTGTTATTAGCCACTAGTCGTAAAAGAGGATATCGAAATTACTGTTCCGTACAGTTTACGCTGTTGTCCTTTTCAGAAGAACATAATATGTCTCAGGTACTTCCGGTTCACTTGCCTACACCAAAGAAATATTGTCATACTAATATTCTGAAGTGGTCTGAGGGTGAGAGTGGTAAATAAAATTAGCAATTTGGTGAAAATTTGAAATTGTCAATACATAACTTTTCGTCTGTCTCGTGGCAAACTTAATAGAGAAGCATGCAGCAAAAAGTTTTAAAATAATTTTTTTTTATGTGCGGCTGTTGAAAATTAAGCGATTCGCCCTTCAGATTGCCCAGGTGCTTCGCAAATTTTGTGGGTTTTAAACGACGAAGCACTAGACCAGAGATGGGAAAATCAAAGCTTTCGTTAGTTTCAATATTGCGTTTCCCGAACCAGCTTCCGAATTGTCATAACTGATCTAATGACTAATCTGAACGTTAATATAAGACTGTTCACAAGATGTCTGCATAATTTATTGCAAAATTAATACAATAGAGTATCATCAAGTCCTTAACAACGCACTTGAAACTATAACTAAAGGTTGCACCGGCTGGCAGATGATACTTAACGCTACTAAATTTGCTATTACGACAGTTTCCAGGAAGAAGCATAACTCCTAATTTCAGTGCACTATAAATGACGCCACTTTCTGCAGTAAATAAACTTAAGTACCTTGGCGGACTAATAACCCATGACCTTAGGTGGAATGCTCACGTGGATGGAATCACCTCAACAGCTCTAAAACAACTCTTTTTTATTAGACGACGCCTCAGATTAGCCTCTTTTCAAACTAAGCTATTAGCCTATAATGATTTAGTTAGATCTCCCCTTGAATATGCTAACATCGTTTGGTTTCCTTATACTAATCGCGATATAACCAAACTTGAAGCAGCAAAGAGAAAGGTAGTCAGATTCATATTTAGTAAATACAAAAAAAACTGATTCGCCTACTGAAATAATGAGAGCAGAACGAATCAAATCGTTGCGGACTCGCGCTAAACTCGCGCGGCTTAAACATAGGTTTCAACTAATTAATCGACATATAAAACTGGACACCACTAAATATATTTCTCTCTCCGATGCAAGATCAAATTGTCATAAACATTCACATGCTCAGTTCGTCAGTGATTATCATTTTAATATTGACTACTTGAAATACTCGTTTTTCCCGCTAGCAATTAGGGCATAGAACAGCCGTAGTCCATCCATCACTAACAGCTCATCACTGAAAAAATTCAGCATTGCTCTTGACATCATGTGCCGGTACTATATTTCGATTGCTTTTGTTCTGTTATTCCCATGGTTAGGTAGTTTTTTTATTGTGTAGAAACGTTTTATTTCACCTATGCAGAGTACAAAAACTACATATGCCATGTCAATGGCTTGGCAGTGTACGTTCATAATATTTCATGTTTACTTATTGTCTATATATTCTAATAGTAGAATTATTTTCCACATTTTTAATTCTTTGTATAATATTGCCTGCACTAGCCTTATTTCACGTATTTTTTGTTATTTACGTGACAGCTTTGTTGTATTAGACTCGTACCATTGGCAGTATTAGTAGATAAGTAAATAAAAGCAAAAGCATACAAGGCGATAAACTGGGTAAACGAGGTAATACAGTTCTTTTTTTAAAGTTAGACATCACTCATCCGTTCAGTGCATCATAACCAGTTTTCTTTTGTATGAACCCTGAGATCATAAAGAGTGCAGTAAAGCTTTCCATATTAGTATGTACAGGAGCAATACATGAAGGTTTTTATTTTGAATTAAAAACATGAAAAACTTTTTCAAGTAAACATGCACGCCGTAGTTTATTTCCACAGCTGGGTATCTAAAAAGTAATTCATAGCTTTAGTGCACAGAACGGGGCTTGGTGGACATTGCCAAAAAAAAAAGAAAAACTCGTGTACTTTGTCCTTATTTTTTTAACGCCCCCGGAAGAAGTATACGAATCTTCAGTTTTAATTAGTCAACAACTAAACCAGCCAGCTCAAAATAAAGCGCAGTTTTCAAATCATCAAAGAAATTACGTGCCGATCACAAACTGGGTTACATTTCGGTCATACATAACGCAAATAGTCCTAATTGCCGCGTACCACTTTTAGCAGGCTATGAAAGCACTTCTGCTGAAACACGAATGAATGAATGAATGAATGAATGAATGAATGAATGAATGAATGAATGAATGAATGAGCGAAAGAACGAACGAAAGAACAAAAGAATGAACGAAGGAACGGGCGAACGAGAGAACGGACGAACGAACGAATTGTTTATTTAGAAAGAGGCTGGAGGCACTTTGATAGGAATTGTACTGTTAAGGAAGGGAAAAGTAGGGACCTATTGATACATGGGGGGACGTCTTGGGGGTCTAGCCACGCTCAACACTATTTTGTAGTGGCCACTTAGCTTGCCGATATCTTCCCAGATGCCGCTAGCTCCGGCTGTTGTGAATGCAAATTCCTCGCCATCGGTGGGAAAACGATGCTTGGCAACGAGGTTGTCGCGTCCCTTGTGGAAGTCCTAGGAATGTCAAACTAGGTGGTACAGATCAGCACGGCATATACAGCCGCAGTACGGGCACTTTATGACAACGCCTGCATTGCCCCCATGATGCCAGTGATGGCCGATAAGCCATTGACGGCTGATGTTAGGTGTCTAGGCGGCGTAGGCGACGATCTTATTAATGAAGATCTGCTTAGACGTATGAGAGCAGCTTAGGTAGCAAGGTACCCGACGGTGTAATGGCCTTGAGTCGAGCTCGACTGCTCTGTTTGGCTCGCTCTATATTGCACGCCAGGAGAGCCAAATTGTTGGACACATCACTAGGGTCATCGGTCACGGCCGGGTGTGCCAGCGAAGGAAGAGAGAGATACTTTCCCGAACAGCGTTGTGAGCGGGCTGGTTCTCGTCGTCATCGCCCGTGTGTCCAGGGATCCACGTGAGGCGGATGAGCACGTTGCGCGTTGAGGGGGCTCTAATTATAGAAATAACCTGCTGTGCGACTGGGCGCGTCGAGAATGGATTGTGGGGCTAATGCACGGCTTCATGGGAATCACAGGGTATTCGGATTTTGCGCGACGTGTCAATTTATAGTAGTGTGTTACCGGCCAGGGCGTTTTTCACCTGCAGGAAAGCGCCGTATATAGTCAGCAGTTAATCTCCTTTATGCACCCATCGGGTACTCGAATAGTACGGCAGCCACTGTAGTCTAGTTTACACGGCTGCGCCATGCCTTTTATATGATATCGGCTAACCGGATTGCATCTATTTATATTTCCTCCTCGTCGTATTCCTCATCAGTGGCCGTGTGCCAATCTAAGCGAAGCTTTTGACGCCATTTGTGCTCCGGGTGGAGCCGTATGTCTGCAGCGGCCGAGGTGTGCACGAAGCCAGGGCGGTGCCGGTTACCTTCACAATTGATCGGTGAGGAGAGTGGGCGCGCCCAGCATTCAAAAGTTCGTCCCCGTTTCGTGCAAGTTGTGCCTGTTACATGTCGGGTTACGGTTTCGTCAATAATGTTGTGCATAGCAGGAATGGCCGCAGCCGAGATGCGCGTGTGTCATGGTAGTCCCGCTATGATGCGCGACGTGGCCATATACAAAACGAGCTCACACCTTTTTGTTCCGAAAGCAACACTACGTCCACCGTTTCGCCTCTTCAGCGTGGCCGCACTTTCGCCGTGGCGGCGACTCCACGAATGACCTTGAGCCGTCGCCTAGCAACCGCAGCAGCTCCCGCCGCCGGCTCCGCCAGCGCTCGCTTAGTCAGCCTAACCACGCCTAACCACAAGCGAATCCTAAGCGTAGCCAGCCAGCCGTTGCTTTCATAACACAACCTGGTTGAACCAGGGCTACACCACTGGCATTTTATTCTAAACAAATCCAGTGGTAATCACGTCGCGACGGATAGCTTGTTTCAAGGCATGGCTGTCGTGCATGGAATATGTCGACGCTTCGCTTACAGCGTCTCCAGCACAGCGGCGGTATCCCAAATGAAGCTCAGTACATTCAGCTCCTCACGTACTATACGCCACCCAGTAGCACGGAAGTAGCACTGCTCTCTTGCGCGTTGTGAACTCCAAAGCGGCCCACCTGGAAAACACTCTCTAATGCTTGCACTAGACATAGCCCTCTTATGCTTGCATTCGAACAGTGCAGTTCCTAGCTGCAGCTTTAACACGACTGCGAGAAGAGTGTCCTTGGCTTACTTCATGCTGGAGCTGCTGTAATGGGGAGGCAGAAACATTTACTCGGAACATAATTCACCTTCTATCGGATACCAGGCCACGCGGGCATCGAGAAGCCCGTGCTACTGTCGGTAATTCTGCTTCGCCCTCACTCGACCCCTGGCACTAATTCAGCGACTAAAGACTCAGAATTTTTACGTAGGTACCTGAACGCATTCACATGTTTAACGGTGGACCACTAAGAAACCCTGAACTCACTCAATGGAGATCTCTCGGCACTAGAAGACGACCCTTTACCGGCCTTCCGGGAATCTTGTAATAAGAGCACGCGTTTCATTTCGTTAATGTTCGATAACTATAAGCTTCAGCACAATAGAGACAACGAAGGCGAAGAAGCTTAAAGTAGTCACAATATGAAATGAAAAACTATGTTCGCACTTAATAATGAATTCTGTTTACTTCTCTGAATTTGCAAACGTTTTGTCCGTGTTTTTGGTGTGGTGGAAAACCATTCAGAGCAATATAAGAAAGCGTGCTTCCACTGACATTTTACCAGTAGCACTTGGTTATATACTAGTTCTTTCTTCCCTTCAGCATTGCCGCTGCATGCAGACACAGCAGAGGCGGAACCTTTGGTCGGGAAGTTAGTAGGAGAAAGTATACAGAGCACAGGTGCTGCGCGAACCTTGCCTCTTTTGCTGTGTGCACCTTGTACCTTCAGTTACAAGTTGTCTATTGAGCGCTACAACTTAGTCACATTTGACGAATGGTTAATCGTACACGCATTAGATCAAACGGGCGCATCAATGCCAGAATGTAATTGAAAGCTGCAAAGTGATAAATTAAACTCGCCTAAATACCAGGCAGCTCTTACAAAGCAACACAGGACAAACAGCCTTCACATACGATGTCATAGCGATGCGCCTTGCTCGAACTTTTTGAAAAAGTGGAGCCACATTTAGTGGTTAGCAGTGTGTGCGAGGAAAAAATGTATTGTCACTGCTATGCTATCAATAAATGGGATTCATTTACCACTACACTATTTACTCTTCTTTTAACTATGGTTCTCATGGCAAGTTACACCGTGTACTATTGTGCAGCATTTCGCGATGAAGTGAACCATAGCCGCACCGTTATTATTTGCATCTGTACTGAAAACAACACCCCCGTGATAAAACAGAAGTAGGGGAAGCGTACGGAAAGCAGCACATGTATGCATTTCACCAGGAGCAGCAGAAGGCGTTCAGCACATGCGACAATGTGGCGAAATGGGCTTGTTGGTAAGGTTAATACTTAAAAGAGCGCGAAAGACAGAACAAAAGAATGGCTTGTGGTGTCTCCTTCTTTTGTCCCGTCTTTGGCGCTATTTCAAGTATGAACACGCGACAGCAGTACACACTAGTAGTGACAGCGCACCAGACGCTTCCACATGTCCATAAACAGAAAATTCAGGTGCTTCAGGTAGAGAATCCATTAAAGCGTGCGCTAGACCACGAAGGAGGGAAGTAAACGTACGGGCGCTTTGAAAGCCGTTCTGTTGATTACGACCAGCGATACTATTTGCAGTGCAGAAAAGCGGTGTCACTATGGTCAGGACGACGAAACATGCACTTCGTTGCATACGCTACAGCAGCTGGTTTGGCATAACCAATGCACCCGAAGCGCTTCAGAATTTCGAGCGGCATGAACCGACAGCTTAGTGCCTGCTGTTCAGAATCGAGGACACGACTAAGTTGCGAAAAACTACAAGTTGCTGCGTGAATGGCAGTGGTGCTACTAAAGCTGGCATGAGAGCCGGCCGGGGCCGACACTCACCGGTGGACTCGGACGATTCGTACTCGGACTCGCTCTCAATGTTACGGCGGCAGCGGTCCGACAGCGACAGGCCGGACATGCTGGCGTCTGGGTTCACCTTGGACTGCTCGCTGGAATGGGACCTCAAGCCAGCCGCAGGCGCGGCCATTCCAGCGCCGGGGCCCCGCACCTCGTCTTCATCCTCGCCTCGAAGAGGCGCCATGGCGCACATGTGACTCGATGCCGCTCTCGATGGCACTGCCGCTACGGCCGTTGAGAAACGCTTCACACATAGCTCTTAAGCGCTCTAAAGGCGGCCATCAGCTGCAGTCGTTGCTGCTGATGGCCATTTAAACGGGAGCACCAAAGAATGTGAATTGCGTTTCTCTGATTTTATAACTGGTCAATTTTCACATTCGAAGGATGAGAGAGAAGTTTAGCCGTGTGCAGGGTTACGAATCAATTTGAACCTGCTGGGGTTCTTTGATTGGGGTTGATTGCGAAGCATTTATTTCGTCAGGAAATGCGAAAGGTGGCGACCAGCCCACGGCTGACAGCGATCTGAGTAGCGCATCCAATGGCCTGCTTTCGAACGCCCATGTCTGAGCTGACCATACGGCCTCCCATTGCTCGAGAGGGGGAACTTGTATTAGTGATTCTGATGGCGGCTCCACTTTACAGTTCCGCAATATGTGATCGTAAGCGGCTAAATAGCCACATAGTGTACATTCCAGGTCCTAATCACCAGGATAGAATTTTGGTAGTAAGAATCGAGTCTGAAGTCGCCTCCAGGTGGTCCCGTGCTCCTTATCAAAGGTTTTGTCTGGAGGAGGGAAGACCCTCCTTTCTAGTTTAAAGTGGTTAGTAATGCTCTAACTACCGCGTCCTCTGCTCGGCTGAAGAATACTCGAGTTTTGATGTGCGCTGCTTCGTTACCAGAGTTTCCCGAGTGAGCCGGAACTCTTAACAACTGAATAGTTGTTTTTTTTTGTTTGACCCAATAGGTTCATTGCTGCCTGAGAAATTCTCTCACTTCACTACATGTTATTATACAAGCCGTATCAGGCTTGATCAATAAACATGTATTGAAGTGTGAGTATCGGAGGGTTTCAGGATTTCGCGCTAAGGGCGCGGTTGTGTGCCGTGATAGTAAACGCAACTCGTGGCGTTGTTTCGCAGTCACTGAGCCACATTGGCAAGTCCTTTCCACGTTCTTAGATACAAACGGTCCGGTGCGGCTAATGTCAAGGGCAACAGCAGCGGGCAAATTATGAAAAACTGTACGCGACTTGGCGATAAACTATAACTGCGGTTAACGATCACGTGGTCCCATGTGTATGCAAGATTGTATCAATATTTTCCAAAGCAGTTCTTTGCCCGCCTTCCTTCTCCTGTTTTCTAGAAATAATCAGAAATCGGCGCAAGGTTTGGAAAGATTAGGTGGAAGAAGCGGCTGGCTTTTCGGTGATCAGCCTTGAACATATGGCCCAAGCAAGGGGGCCACATAAAAAAGCACGTATGAAAAACCTCAGCTTTGCTGCAGTGTTTCTCACTCGACGAGCAGGCTCAGGGACACGGAAGCGTTGAACTCGCATTATAGGCATTGAAAATCTAGCCTCTCGTATCAACGGGCTAAGGTGTCTGCGACCGGCGATGCCATCGCACCCTTCTTCTCGCTCGCTGTAGGCATCGTGCGAAATATCAGTGCCCCGCAGCATTACTGCATGATTAGCATTTTAAAAGATTGTGAAGTTCACTCAGGGAGGCCTGTCTTCCTGCAATTCACACCAAATTTTCAATCTCCCAGAAAGAGGGTTTGTAATAAGGGAGTAATTACTCACTGGCATACACCCCAGCGCAGCCATACGGCTAAAAAGGAAAGCTAACAGCCTTCTTATAAACTTCGTAGTAAAAGAAAAATTCGTACTGTCGCAGTAGTCGTTCTACCAACTAAGCTAAGCGGGACGGCACGATTACGGTAGGGCGAGAGCGAATTGTACAATAACTCGAAATGGGAACAGTGTTGGCCAAACCAAGAAGTGCTTTGGTTTGATATATGGGGGTTTCACGTCCAAAACTGACTCCGTCTATGAGGGACGCCGTAGTGGACGGCTCCGGAAATTTCGACCACCCAGGGTTCTTTAACGTGCACTGACATCGCACAGTACACGGGCCTCTAGAATTTCGCCTTCATCGAAATTCGACCCCCCCCCCCCCTACACACACACGCGCGCACGCGCGCACACGCACACACACACGCAAGCGTACGCACACACACACACGCACGCACACACGCACACACACGCACACGTACACACACACGCACGCACGCACACACCACAGGGTGTTTCACCTATAATTGTACACAATTTTTGAAATAGTTTTTTGTTTAAAAGAGCTTTTTTTGCTATAGCATTGTCAGCGGGGAAGTACACCAGAATATAGCTATGATGTACTATCTAGCAGGCTGGTTAACTAATGCTGAGTAGTTAACTTTTTAACTAGCACCGTTAGACTGCGTAATTATTGGCAGGTGTGTAGCCCAGAGCGAGTAATACTGATATGAGTTTTTAGAATCTTGAAAACTCAATTACTCTCGGCTCTGTGGGCAAACAAATTTTGGCTATTTCGATGACTCACGTGAACTGGAGAAGTTGCTTTGCCTCCAAGCTTCTCGAAAGCACCTGTATTTTGGCGCAATGTTCGCAAAATTTCTTGGAACACAGCGCCGAGGTAACCCCGTTTTCTAAATTCTACAAACTGATATGGCTGTTACTTACGCCGGGCTACACGCCTCTCATTAATTAAGGAGCCTAACAGTAACAGTTAAAAAATTAGTTATTCAAAATTAGAAAAGCAGCCTGCTGCTTGCACGCCTTAATTGCAATCTGACGTACTTCTCCGCCTACAATCCTGTGCTGAAAACAGCGCTCTCGTAACTCAGAAAGCCTATATTTAAAAACTGCATAAAGTCTTAGTTGAAACACCGTGTCTGTGGGCGTGTGCGTGTGTGTGTGTGTGCGCGTGTGCGTGCGTGCATGCGTGCGTGCGTGTGTGTATGTGTGTGTGCGCGCGCGCGTGCGTGTGAGTGTGCGCGCGCGTGTGTGTGTGTGTGTGTGTGTGTGTGTGTGTGCGCGCGCTCGCGCATATATATACACACATGTACCGTCTTTATCAAAAGTAACCAGGCTGCATGGTTTGCTTCTAGCTTGTATAGCGGAGCCCTTAAGGTTAAAACGTGTTGGAAGGTAAGAAGACCCGCCAGTCCTTACCTTTAACGACCATTTCAGCTTCAGGGAAGCTGTAAGGGCTCCACTATACGAGCTAGAAGCAAACCATGCAGCCTGCTTACTTTTGACAAAGACTGTACGTGTGTGAGCCCTCGGGCAGTGTTACTGTGTGGAGCCTGTAGGGTTATGTTTTCCTTTGCCGGCAGGTATCGGGCCACACACGAGCTTTCACTCTTACCTATCGTATTCTTCATTGACGGCGGCGATCTGAAATATTTTTAGGGCTTTCGTTTACACGCTTTTCAAACCTTCCACTAAGAATTCGTGCTTTGGTATATTTAGAATACACTGTAGCGCAGCAAAACACGAGGACACAAGAGACAAGAGACGAACACCACGAGCGCTCTCGTCTCTTGTGTCCTCGTCTGTTACTGCGCTACAGTGTATTCTAACTATATATCAACAAGCCCAAAAAGCCACGCTACTGGGTTAGTATATTTGTTCAAATGTTGTGTTGAATATCAGCCACCACGTCTTCGTGTTTAGAAGAGATCTTATGCGAACAGAAGTTGGGTAAATAAGGCAATATACAGTTCTTTTTAGATAAAAAAGGGGTGGAAAAAATAGGACCGCGAACATACACGTGTCACGATGTTTTTCGCGGACCTTGCGATGGGCTGCAATTGTATACACATGAATGAGACGAAAAATAACCTATTAAGTAACTTGAATATGCCAGCTATTGCATTTTGCCACTGCAATGGCATCAGTGAAATTGGAATAGATATGCCGCGGTCCCATTTTGAAATGATAAGAATAACGCAAACGACACGGAGAACACGAAAGTTATTATCTCTTTTATTTCCTCTTTTATAGCATTATTATATAATTTTATTATGTATATTATGCTGGAATTCACAGCCACCTGTTTGAAAAATTCGTTTCATCGTGTATCCACTTTAATTTTACTCCCACGTCGGAGTATGGCAGCGCAGAATTTCTGGACTTTCTGTGCAGAAAGTGCTGAACTTCTTCCTTTTATTAATGAGAGTTGAAATGTATTGTTTCGTGCCTGCTACATGTGTATACTTGCCTGCTCAAATGAGGTCGCACCAGAAGGAGGAATGGATGATGCAATACAGAGTGGGTGTTACAGTAATAAATAGTGTACAACCATGACACACGCGCACCGTTGTACTACATATGGAAGGAATATCGAAATAGATGATCGTAGTCACAATCCTGGTTACTGTGTCAGTGCTTCCCAGTGCGGGGGTAGCGTGGGGGCTGGAGCGGGGCATCGCAGTCGGACTTCGCCTTGCAGCCCCGGAAGCCGTCCCTCATTGCGTGAAAAAAGAGTTGGTGCGGAAACAGCGCCTTGGCATCCTTGCTGGTGGACGGTGCCTTGCCATAGTCCCTGAAGGAAGAACATATTTTTTTGAAAGCCTCACAGGTACAACGTTCTTCATGCGACGCTCGAAAGCAGCTAAACATGTCTGATGGGAAACTCTCCCGAAGAACAGAGGAAGGTATAAATTCCTGTCAGTGATTAACGAATAAGAATTCTGCAGGAATCACGCTCGCGCAGAATGTATGTGCGAATCATTGCACCTATGCTCGAAGAAATGGCAATCTATCGGATAGAATATAACGGCTACTATACTGTCTCTAGGAGCAGTTTACTCCGCATAAATTGCGTGAGGAGTGAAATGCCTCCTTCAGCGCAGAGTATAACTGCCAGTGCAGTCTCTCTATGGCCAGAAGGAGTTGGAGGATGCTTACTTGCTTCGCTCGTGTAAAGCAGTGCAGTTATATACTCATATGTGACCGTCATCTCAAGCAAACTAGGTCCGTCCCTGATTCCCCCGAACTTAAATACAGTGCTCTCCTTTTGGGCGCAGGAATAAGCAATATGCTTGAGCAAAGATTAAGAACAAGTACCATTAATCGAAGGCACGCCCTTTCGTGCATACGTGTGACAAGAGACAAGCTTGTAACTTTTGTACTTTCTCCGAAATATAGCTCAATCACCAATTGAGAATATTCTCATGCCCTGCGGAGCCGCCATTCATATTTTGGTACATCTGTTTCAAAACAGCAACCTTACGATGAAAAACGCTTCGAAGAAACCAGCAATGCTTCGATTCAAGGAAAAAACTGTCAGATACTGAAAACCTTCTCGATTCGCAGTGAAACATTAGTCTAAATACTTAATACTTCAGTACTACTACGGAGCGAATGCTCGACGAGAGCTCAGGTGAAGCTACATTTAATCCTGCAGCAAAGAATTGTTTGTTTGTTTATTTGTTTGTTTATGGGGCTTAATGTCCCAAAGCGACTCAACTATGAGACACATTGTAGTGAAGGGCTACGGAAATTTCCAACACTTTGGGTTTTTTAACGTGCACTGACATCGCACAGAACACGGGCCTCTAGAATTTCGCCTTCATCAATATTAGATCGCCGCGGCCAGGATCAAACCCACATCTTTCGGGTCAGCAGACGAGCGCCATAACCACTCAGCCACCGCGGTGAACCAGATGGAAAAAATTATGCAACAGGAGACAACTCATCTCGTTCAGGAAGGGCAAGTCTTGAACATACCGTGCGTGTACCATGAAATTTCTCTAGAGCGAAGATTTTTTTAGCGCGCAGCGGTTGCCTCGACTGCTTCATCATTTGCTGAACTGTGCCATCTCTAATGCGGCAGGGATCTCTGGAGTTCAGCAACGGAAGTTTACGAAATGTACGCAGGAAGCCACGGCGAAACTCAAAATAATCCCTACGCATGTATTCCGAAGGACATATGCTCGTCCCAGCTGCAATCAAGATTATTTACAAAGCATTCGGCAAGTGGCTGCACTGCACTAGCTTGACAGAAAACAACACAGCTAAAAGGGCGGCAACGGCAGACACCACATCAACAGCAGAAACGAGTCCGGTAGAAAGTCTCCTTCATCATCATGCCGTGAGTTGGAGCACCATGTCCCTGCGTTGGAGCATCATTCGGCTAAAATGGGTTCTGGGTGAAACAAAATGTTCAACACTACGGTCTAACATGCGCGTTTTACGTAGGTTGTGAAGTCCACTGAATAAAAACATGTCATAGGGTTCGTAATCAGTTTGAGCAGCCGCAAGGTAACGTACAAAAATAAAGTGTTTCTTTAGCGTCCTGCACAGCACATCCGAAAACAAAATCGTGTCCTTTCCATTAATAAAACACTGTTCATTGGTTTCAGGTACATCGTAGTAACGACAGTTAACTAAAAGCAGAAATATGTCTCTTATGTAGCCATGTGTTGACAGGTAGACCTTCGGTATGTAAGTGGAAGGATAAATCGGAATTTCGCATATTCGCGTTAACACATCAATACCGTTGAGGCCGTATTCGTACACAGAACGATTCAATGGCGGCTGAAATAGCATCATTATCGAATCCCTGTACAGGCGAGAACGCGAAACAGAATATAAGTACTGGTTAGAAAATCGGACTGTCAAAAACAACCATAGGTGCACAAGTTTCCTGAAATAAGCCTATTAAAGATGGGTGCTCAGTGAAGTTTGAAAAATCATCATGTTTGGAAAGAGGGTCATGAAAGCAAACTGCAAGAATGCTCTAATATTAGGATCCGAACAATCACGAAAAAGAAGGAACTGACAACTGATTGTCTCACATACAGTTCAACTTAGCCCAATCCTCCTGTAAAAACCAGCATGAAAAGACTATCACGTCGCATCGGATCAAAATTAGATGCCACATATGGCTGCTTTCTGCACATAGATAACCTCGTGTAGTAAATACTAGTTCCGAAAGAAATAAAAGCGGTAGTAAAGAGGGAGTGCGCCCCACTGGCAACTCAAAGTAATGCCGTAGATTCTTAGCTCGACTGCAGCTTTTTCGTTTCCGGAAGTTCCGTAAGAGAAGCAATATATCCACTCCTGCAGAGGCTGTGCGCGTCGCAGGCGTAAGGCGATCCTGGAAAAAGGAGTGGAATATGGCACATGCGAATACTCCACAGAAAGGCGTTCCCAGCACTCCTTCAATTCTAAGAGGAGGACAGCAGCTCAGGCAACACCATAGCTTTAGAGGGAGAAGGGGAGAGATTGCGTGAGAAAAACTAGCCACTCTGTATACGCAATGCATTATGACCTTCAGCGTACCGGAAGCTTGGAAGAATGTTAACATTATATTAACTCGTAAGAAAGGCGACGTCGAAGGCTTGAAAATTGGAAATCAACGTAAAGATCAGGGCGGGTTACGTACAGGCTACTTGACAATAGGCCTTACTGACACTATCATTCAGGCGATACAGAACCGCGCAGAATCTAACGAAACCCAATATTTAGCTTTCCTAGATTGCGCCAACGTATTTGACTCAGTCGAAACTAAGCTCTCATGCAAGCATTACGGATTATGGGTGTATGTGAGCTTCACTTAAAAATAACGGAAAATATCTGCAACGGCTCCACAGCCATCATAGTCCTCCATATAATCATCGATAATATTCCACACAGGAACGGTGTCAGGCAGGGAGACATGGTTTTGCCAATGCTATTCACCGCCTGTTTACTGGAGGTATTCCAGGGCCTGAAATGGGAACAGTTGGAGATTAGAGCTAATGGAGAATACCTTAGTAGTCTCCGACTCGCTGATGAGATTCCGTAGCTAAGACACTCAAGAGAACTGCTAAGAATGTCAGTCACTTAAGCAGAACAGAACAGCCATTTTAAAAATTGATAGATACAAAACTAAACTAATGTTCGGCAGCCCCGGAAAGGAACAGCTGTTTACAACTGTTAGCGAGGTGATTTAAGTGGCAGATAGGGCAGCTAGTGGCCGCAGGTCCAGATCACGATAGTAGAAGAACAAGAATGGGAGGGAGCGCATATGGCAGCTTCTCTCAGATCCTGAATGGCAGTTTACCAATATCCCTCAAGAGAAAAGTATATAAAAGTTGTATCTTACTGGAAATCGCCTATCCGGAAGAAACGTGGAGGCTAACAAAAATTTGAGGACGCTTCAGCTTAGCATTTAAAAGTAGACGCGATAGAGTTAACTGGCCTCCACCGCTTATCGGCAGCCTCCCGCGGGGAGGGGCTGTTCCGGATGTTGAGG
This sequence comes from Amblyomma mixtum, assembly GCF_055824585.1. Lineage (NCBI taxonomy): Eukaryota > Metazoa > Arthropoda > Arachnida > Ixodida > Ixodidae > Amblyomma > Amblyomma mixtum. The sequence goes on along the minus strand of NC_143016.1, from coordinate 162,099,120 downwards.
AAGCAGCTGCGCAAAGCCTCCACCACTGCTGCTGCTCCTGACAGGTGATAAGTGAAATTATAGATGTAAGGTTAAAAGAAACAAAGACCGTAGAGTAGGTCACTGAAAAAAATGTAGTTCAATGACATCCTATAGTCGCAATCAAGAAGAAAAAATGGCCTTTGGCAGGACATGTAATGCGAAGGCAAGAGAATCGATGGCAGTGAAGGGTAAAAGAGTGGATTCCAAGAGAAGGCAAGCGGTGGGCGGATGAGAGTAAGAAGCTTGCGGGGATAAAGTTCCCGTAGCTGGCACAGGAACATGTTAATTGGAGAGATATATCAGAAGCTTTTGTCCTCCAAAAACGCCGTTATGTTATGAAATGTGAGTGCAGGTTAAAAAAACCCTAGTCGGTCAGAATTATTTCGAGCTCTCCCCTACGGCGTCTCTGTTAGCGCTTGTGTAGCTTTGGAGGACGTCAAACCTGACATACTATCACTACCATTTAATGCTTTGCATTTTCGGAAACGATATTATTGCGATGCAAGCCTAAAGAAACGCGGCATTTTTCTTTCTTCATTCGCTATACAGCCATTCCTCACCCAAGGAAAAGCGAGAAGAATCCATCGAAAGGTCTCATGTCGGGTAAATAGCCGGCTTTGAGCGCCTCCTTGGCCACCTGGCAGACGAACATGCTGCGGCAGGAGTCGCTCGAGCCGTCCCACCGCTGCAGCGCCTCCTGTAGGACGGCCAGAAGGTTGCTGGCGTCCTTCTTGGAGTTGGCGCCGCCCCCGTCGCCCGATGAAGACCTGCGAACGCTCCGGTGCCCATTCGTCGATAGCACGTCAGCGGCCAATGCGAGGAATTTGCGCAGATACCACGAAGCTCCAACCATTGACTGACATGCCAAAAACAGCTCGAGTCTAGCACCCGATCTGATACTCTTGGTACATGAGAACAAGTTCATGAAGCGGGAACAGCGTGTGCACGAAGCTGTGCACATGCTTTGACAAAAAATGAATAATAAAATAGTATATAGAATAGAAATAGAATATGGGTCAACTGTTTGGGACCCGCTCAAGCTGGAATCTGCGCAAAAGAAAGCAGCTAGGTTTATATACCGATCATATAGTGGGCGTACTTCAGCGAGTGCTCTAGTAAAAAAGGCAGGTTTAGATAATTTACAAAAACGGGGTCAGTATAATCGATTAAAATACATGCACTTGATGTCTCATGGTAAACTAGGTATTCAAAAACACGAGTACATAGAGTCTGTACACCGACGAATCACCCGATCGCATCATAGCAAGAAACTTAAAATTATTCCTGTCACACTCAAACCTTCGCTAACTCTGTTTTCCAAAAACGGTCCTTGAGTGGCACCGGCTTCCGGCCAGCATGGTAGAATGCCTTTCTACTCAAACGCTCTTCTACTGAAACATTTATAAATGCTCTCAAGTTGGAACTGACGATTATGGAGTGTTCTTGCTATTGCTTTGTGTTGTTGCACGCAACTTTGCAACATCTATTTTTGCACGTGAGTGCATCTGATTGGTTGTGAAAGCAGCTTGTTGTGCCTTGATTTGTTTTGCGCATGTCACATGTTTTTTTTCTCTTATCTCCCGCTCCTGCTTAGAGCCTCAACTAGAGGATAGTAGTACTGTGTAAATAAATAAATAAATAATTGGGAGCCCCAGCGTGTTCTTAGATGTTTTATTAATGACTGGGTTTGCTACAAGAGGCAATGAGTAGTGGAGCCATTTTATACCAAGACCACAGCTGGGGCCTCAAACCGTTTCACGGTCTCTTCACCAAAGATTCTTTTGAGAGTATTTCAATTTGGGGCAAGGCTGAGCTATAGCTGAAGTGACCGTCCGCGATAGCGTGAATGACTGGTAGTATCTGCTTTTGCATCATACGCCTACCTTTTTTCCCTGAAAAGGCTCCCCAGGAATCCAGTCAAGGGAAAGGCTCCACCGCTGCCGAACAGCGCGATCAGCGCTGGCAGCACGGTCAGTCCGTAGAGTAGGCCGCCCAGACCCAACGTGGCCGGCAATGCGGTGGCCATCAGCGCACCTCTGTTGGCCGGCTGAGCTTGGTTTGCAGTTAGCGTGCGGTTACCGTACGACAACGTCGGCACACCACTGGTCTCCGCCGGGGTGGCGTCAGTGGATGCCGCCGGTGAAGAAGCGAACAGGATTGCGACGACGCACACCACGGCTGCTGCGGGCCCCATCAGCATTGGCCAACCGTCTCGGTGACGCATAGACACACGGTTCTCTACAGGGTCAGGCATGTTTGGCAACAAAAGAAAAAAAAATCACGGGTGACTATCAAGTATGTTACAGGGGGGGGGGGGGGGGGGTCGGAAGTGTTTGTTTCCAAGAGAAGAGATAATTGATATATTGCTTGTTCCTGACGATGTCTGCGTTGGTATTACACACCACAGTGATCCGACTCAGGCTGTGGTTGAACTTGGCAAGTAAAACCGTAAAGGACAGAACGACAAGGTCTTACTTTGTAGGAGTTGTGAGATGCGCGCTGCAACCAAGATGATTCCACCTTACTCTGTCGGCGGGGCTCGCTTCATAGCTGTTATCTTGTGCGGCTCAAAGCTTATCTACCATAAAGACTTCGAATATAACTAGCGACTTCAAATTTATTCTGCTCTGTGCTCTTCTGCAGGCACCGAGCGAAAGCGATTTTTATTATTTTTTTTTTTTGCGCCACAAGCTGACTGCGGCGACGCCTAGTTAGTACTTTCAAAGGGGGAGGGAGATGAAATGCACGAGCAGGACACGAGGTCTTGCGGTGTGCTGAGCCAGGTGTTCTTGATTGGTCGTTGATTTTTATATTTGCTTAATAAAAAATCGCACAGCTAACGCCATGAAATCGGCCCATCTCCTCTGCCCGATATTGAGTTTAAATACGGACACACTGCTGTTGGTAGTGGAAATGCATAGCGGAGAAGTGCATGAAGAGGTGTGCATTCCGCTCTTAAGAGCGAGGGCTGAACCTAAAGGCCACAATTCTGGACCGCAGTGCAGAAGAAGGCCAATTCTTATTAAATGGCAAGTGATCTTGGCAGTGTTTTGCTCTCACTGGTGAGGAAATAATCATGTTATCCCGGAATGCTTACATCGATAATTGATATGTTGGGCCACAGTTGCTACTATATCATTTCAACTAGCGCTCAAAAGACGGTATAGAGAAGTGCACAAGGCAGTGCTGATTTGTAATTGCATCTATTCAGATAAGTAACCTATTTCACTGCAAGAACTTAAGCGCACGCGCATGCTCATGCAAACCCGCCATCCATAACCCGCCATCCATGCAAACCGGCCATCTCCGCGGCTCATGTATCAACTTTGAACATCGAGTGCATCCCCAAACACACGAACCGCTATCCCTACTGAACTGGCAACGCTTATGTGGATGATAAAGCCAAGAATAGTTAACGAACACAATCCTCATCTTTCTTCGTAGTGTGTAAGGTATCGGTGCTCTTCCTGCAATGGTGTACGTTGTGAAAAATTAATTGTCCTGTGTCGATAAAGAACGACCCCCAATACCACTTTCTACGATACTCAGCCAGGGTTGCTGATGACGGCGACTTCAAAGAATTCTTGTGTTTCCTCAGGCTTGCATTGAAAAATTGATTTGACATTTAAATCGCTGTACTATAATAACCACATGCATCCTAACTGCATCCACCTCCTCCTTCTGTGATACATGTATCGTTGTAAATTTGGCTGTAGCCCCAACTGCTGCTACATTCAAAGCCTAGCACATGCACACTTTAAAATCATTGGAAAGTAGCGAACGTGGTGCCGATTCATAAAGGTGGTTCCAAGAATAATGTAGCTAATTACAGGCCCATCTCTCTTACTTTCATATGCTGTAGACTATTAGAACACATCATTTACAGTTCCGTGATAAAACATCTTGAATGCAATAAATTTTTCACCGACAGACAGCACGGTTTTAGGGCTGGCCGTTCTTGCGTAACTCAACTAGCTGAATTCAACCATGATCTCTGCTCTGCCTTCGACCGCCATGAGCAGATTGATTGCGTTTTTTTAGATTTCAGAAAGGCATTCGACACAGTTCCCGGCCTCCTGCTACTTCACAAGCTATCGTTTCTTGGCTTAACAAGAGAAGTGCTTCAATGGATTAAAAACTATCTTAAAGGGCGCAAGCAGCGCGTATTGGTCAACAGCTGGCTTTCAAATACTGCTTCTGTCACATCTGGTGTTCCGCAGGGATCAGTACTGGGGCCTCTACTATTTTTAATCTATATCAATGACATCGTAGAAAATATTAACTGTCAGGTACGCCTGTACGCAGATGATTGTGTCTTATATCGCTCGATTAAAGCCTCATCTGACACAAATAATTTACAGCAAAATCTGGACCGCACTCAGCGCTGGTGCGAGAAATGGGACATGGCTTTGAATGCTAAAAAATGTTACTATATTTCTTTTACGTCCAGTCGTACTCCTGTTTTCTCTGACTATATGTTTTAAACAACCAGCTTTTATCTAAAATAACAGATTTTAAATATCTCGGGGTTTATTTTTCAGCTGACATGACATGGAGAAAGCAGACTGAATATATATCGGCAAAGGCATCTAGAATGCTAAATTTTTCAAAAAGGAATTTTCGGGACGCTCCTCAGAAGGTTAAGGAACTTTTATACTTCACTAACATCAGGCCAATTATGGAGTACGCCTGCGCAGTATGGGACCCTCGCGTAGTAACCTATTGCGGCATGTTGGAACGGGTTCAGAATCGTTCGGCGCAGTTTGTTACCAATAAATATTCTTTTAATTATCGAAGCAACAGTATTAAGCAAGAGCTCAACTTGGACTCTTTGGAGGAGCGCCGTTTACGAATAAAATTAGAATTCCTTTAACGCATTTATTTAAAAAAAACTGCTATTAACCCCGAAACTTATCTGCTGCCCCCTCATTTTGTATTCAGAAGGCGCGACCACGACTGGAAACTACGTGAAATAAAATGCCGTACTAACATGCTCAAACACTCTTTCTTTCCGCACGCCATAAATGAATGGAATAAGCTGCCTCATAGCATTGTTGAATGCCAGTCCGAAGAAAAGTTCCGAGCACTGTTGTCGGTACTGTGATGTACACCCATGTTCATCTGCTGTTCTCCTGCTTTTCCTCTTCCTGTCCTTTCCCGACCAATTGACTGATGTGAATGCTATGTTTAATCCTCTTTTTCATCCTCTGCCATCCGTTCTTTCCTATCCTGTACAAAAAGTTGGCACATGCTGTACGATTGAATATTTGTATGTATTCCTCCCTGCAATTATGCCTTCATGGCGCTGCAGAAATGTAAATAAATAAATAAAATAAATAAATAAGTTTTGCTCTGCATGAACTCTAAATGGACTAAATTGATAACCTCGATGAATATTTCAGTGGTTTCAAGAAAATTTCTGTTATTGCTCCTCAAACAACATTTTAGTAAAAAAAAAGTGCAGTTCCCGTTTACCTGGAACTAGTCGTGGGTGTTCTGATAATGATGACTGTGGCTGTGTTCAAAGCCACATATGATTATTCAGCAAATACTTAAAAACTTCCCATATCAGTGTCCAATGGCAAGTCTAAACAAAGCTTTGCGCGTGCTCTGAACGTCCGGCTGCTCCCGCTCCACATTGTCAACAGGGTTGCCCTTGTATTAATAATAAAATGATGGCCCACTTGCATACTTAGGCCAAATTCGAATTAGATGGGCTAGCAGTTCGCTTTTCACTTCTGTTCTGATGTTCAGATCCAGTGTTCACGAATGGCAGTTGTTGGAGTAACGATAATGAGTTATTTATATTCCGTATATGCGCAATTCTTCATTATCAACATTCATAGGTGCCTGTCAGTCTTCGTACCGCTCCTGGCGCATTGTTGCAGTGGTGAAGTGAAGCGTTACTGTCCTTCGATGGCAGCTTCTGCCATCAGATTGACTTGGGTTGCTTGGGTTGGATCGCGATCCGAGTTGCTCTTCTCGAGAAGCCTCTCACCATTAATTGAGCTGCCACCTGACACGGTGGGTAGGTAGCAGCCTGTCAGAAATCCGGTTTCAGCGAAACAAACAAACAAACAAACAGAAAAACACAGAAAGTCTAAATGCGAGGAATGGCCACTGCAAGTGCTAGCGCACTAAACTTTGTGATTATAAGTAAAGCAAAGAAGCAGTAATTGTCTCAGACGGGGTCGACAGCCGAACATTGCTCTAAGGGAAGAGTTAAATGAGGGGGTGAAACGAGGGAGACAAAAATTCCCCGCAGTGGAGAGTTCTGTGGTAATTTTGACCGCCTGAAGTGCTTAACGGGGACGGACGCCGCACACATGAGCGTCTTTTCTTTTTCTCCGTCGTAGATTTGCAGGCCGCTCTGACTGAGATTCGTAAGAGCCGGATTAATGTACCCGTAGTGGCGCTGTTCTGTGGCTTTAAAAAGGTATGAGAGGAAAGCGTCATTGATAGCCTGATATAATAAAGTTATGTGCTCTCTTCTCCAACGTAATAATTGTCGTATCAACTAGTAGGTGGTGAAAATGTATTGACTGCGCTAGAACTCAATTATGGCGCTCTCTTGCCTAGGTGCATTACTTAAATAAAATGTTTGCCCTATGCAAGCGAAGTACCTTTATTATTACGCATACACACTAATCAACAGGAAACGAGCGTAATGGCCAGGGCTCGTGCTTGAGTGAAGAAAGCTGCTCAGCCGGCTCTAGAAAAATACCTTTGCGCTGTAGAAATTGCCGAGCCAATGCCACAGAGTCTATACACTCGGCGAAATCAAGCCGTACAGTTGTGCTGTGTATGACCTTTGCAAAACCAAGTTCGTCGACTCCCCTTTTCTGATTTCTTATGCAAGCAATCAGCTGCTTTGATTCTTGTGCATCGCAAATAATAAGTAACTCGGCCGGTATTGAACTATTACTTGTGGCTAGGACGCTGCAGAATAGCTGGGATGAAAAAGAAAATTTTCTTTTCACTCCTCATGACAAAGTTACATATAAATTGGACAACTAATAGGGTACGCATCCAATCGTAGCTGCGGCCATCGTAGTTTTTCAACCCTGAGCTCATGGCAAACAAGAAGGTGAACTCTTTTTCTTTCTTGTATGTACACTGGTCGGTTACTTTCGCAAATTAGCCAATTGGTGGTACTCAGTTACAAATTGGTCTTTACTGTGGTATAAAACGTGGAATATATAAGAAATTGTTTACCACAAGAAAGAAATTGTGTGCCACGCAAATAAACCTCAAATTCTAGATACAATTTATACTCTCGATGGGGGAACTTCTCCAATAGCTCCATGTTTCAAATACCAAGGTCTTCTGTATACAAAAATTACCTTTCCTGTCATGACCGTACCGACTATTGGCGATTTCACCACTCAGAGGGGGTGCCTCAAGTAATCCAGGTGGGGGAGGAGGGACTCCTCTTGTGGCGACCTGGTAGAACTGTGCTTGTTGAAAATTTCTCAGTAAAACCATTCTTGTTGTCAGTGGCGACCACCTAATCTGAAGTGCATACTCTGCACAGCGGAGGCATATCCCACCGAAAAGCGCAGTAACTTGACGCAATTAGCAATGGGTGGGGACGTTAAAACGCTGCACCGGAGGTATTGAGGTCAGAAAATAGAAGAGATTGAAACCTTGGTTAGAATGTTCGTTACCGAGAGAACTTAGCAATTGTGGAAGGGTGAATTTGCTTCCGTTGTGAACCTTTAGTGTTCCAGATATTTAGTGCTCGAAATCTACCTCACAGCTTGAGCAGCATACACCGGCCCTAATAGGGAGGGCGCTAGAGGACAGATTACTGCATTTTTATTCTATGTAGGCTAATTCATGTTTGAGTGCAGGACATAGAATAATGACAAAGAGACAAGAATCTCAGAATGGAAAGTATACGGAGTGAAATCATCTTACCACCGCGCGCCCTCTTCAGTAAATAACAAATCATCATATCAGCCTATACGCATGTCATAACAAGCCCTCTCATTCCATAAAAAATGACACACAAAACTCTTCGCGCTTGAAATGTGCACGTTATCTGTGCGCAGCGATAGTTTATTACGAACCGTACCTCATAGTTTGATAGGTCTTTCTGGTCTGCAAAAAATCTTTTTTTAGAATGGTAGGCTTAGTGCTTGATAAACACTTGATAAGTTGCAAGTACTGCGCCCGCAAAAACATATCACTCCGCCCCGTATCACTCGTTCTTCTCGAAGCCTCGGTTAGGGTTTCGGCGAGAGCATGGAGCGCTATAAAACGACAAGCTTGGTACCCTGAAATCATGGGCAAGGTAGGCAAGCGTCCAGTTATCGAACCCTCTTTATCACCTTTCTATGTGGCCTTCCTTCCCCCCGCCCCCCCACCCACCTAAAACAGTGTTTGTTTCAAAGGTGCTTCTCGTAAAAGGATAAACGAATAAATATAAATAATCAGGTGCGCGACGAGACCGGTTGAGGCAGTGGCAGGCGAAGGGGGACTGGGGAAGAGAATCAAAAGGACCCTACTAAGAAACGTATTTATATCTTTATCCAAGGTAACGCAAGGCACATAAAATACAATATGTCATTACTTTGCCGACAGCAAGGTAAACAAAAGCCATCGTGTTCTCCTGCTTTCCCGTTTGAAATGATGGACTGTTAGGCAGGGGAGTGCTGTTGCACGGGCTTGTGGCCTTGTGGTGCGAAGAGCAGCGTGAAGCTGAGGGTCACAGAGTTGCTTTGGGCGTCCGGCGACAAGCCATACACCAGCAGTAGAAGATGAGTTAAGGCACCACACAGAAAGTTCACGTCAAGCGATGTTAGCTGGGTTGCACCATCCAGTACAAGGTTCATGGCTGAACGCCTCGACCAGCCTGAAAGCTTCGCGTGTTTCATATGTGTGGGAATCTTGCCGCGAGTACGAGTAAATCTAACCTATTTACAATAGGCGGCGGTAATGCAGATTTTATTCTCTTTATTTGTGGCAGAAAGAGGAACTTGTAATTTCGCCACTGTGGCGGTTTCTCACTGACCTGCTTGATGGACGTTCCGAGCTCGAAGAGCTGCAGCGCAGCCAGGAGCGCAGTTGGAACGGGAGTGAATTCGGATCTCTGCATTCTGTCGTCATTCTCTGCAGCCTACGACTTCCTGGCGTCAGCTGCGGCAGCCGCCACCGATGCGCTTAATAACCCTGCTCCTCTTCGTTGCTCGTTTGCATTGAGTGGTCTCCACATTCCTCTGCTGCATCATGCTTACCTTCCTCAGTCGCAAGTGCAACTAGTAGTGCTTAAAATTTTTGAATGGCGCAAAGGAACAAACACATGAAGACACGGAGACAGGAAGAGCGCTTACTACCGACTGAGTTTATTGCGGAAAACACCAGCTTTATACGCCAGCATATGATCGTCGTCAGTGCGTTATCTTTCTGGTTCCGTGTCTTCCTGTGTTTGTTTCTTTGCGCCATTCAAAATTTTATAATGAACCAACTAGCCCAACAGCAAGTACTAGCAGTGCATGTTCGATTATTTCACGTATATGTATAGCCTGCAGCATCACTTGATGTGTCCGCCGACCAACTTGCTGGGCTCTGAAGATAGGTGGAGCGCCGTAAGTATTTCTTCTCTTCCTGCCGCGCTTGGACACTGTTTCATTATTAAAGCAATAACATTGAATTTAACATCATGGGATTTCGTATTTGTTAGCGTCAAAAGTCACTGATTGCTCGCGAAAGCGATGACGTCGCGAGGTCACATGACCGTGTGACGTCTTCAAAATCTGCCCACAGGGTTTTGAGGAACCTGGACACCATAACCGTTGACAAAGTGACTGAACTGAATTCCATTCAATTGTACCTCCCCATCCCTGTGGCACTTCATAGCATGTGATTTCCTCCAGCATCCCTCTGCGCTCGGCATGCGGTGCGCGCGAAGATATCGCACATTTAGTTTGGGGCTGCCGTAACTATTATACACACCTCAAGACATTAAAGGTATTTCAGGACTCGGTCTTTACAGTGCGCAGTGCTTTGAGCATGTATTTGGAAGCGTGGTACGGTTTCTGCTGCGCGTGGGGAAAAAGCCATGCACACCCCTTGCAAATCTTCTGTTATCATGAGTGCGTGAGTGTGATTTATGACTAAATTACATTTCATCCTTTTTTTCGTCCTCATTTGGAGTACCATGCCAGGTTAACTATGAGACACACTTCTTTTGCAATCATAAAAATGTCGCTCTCTCTAACGTCCTCTTTTAGCCACAAGAGTGACGGATTGGCCGCGAAAGCGACGACGCCTCAAGGTCACAGGGCGGCACAAGCTTTCGCCCCTCCCCGTGCAACCTGGAAAAGGCGAGACTAGCAGGTTGGAACCGGTATGGTGGAAAGTGTCGATGGCATCTGGGCCACCAGAACGGAAGATGACACTGAAAATACGTACGAACTGGAACTTGATGAAGGTATACTCTGCTCGTGATTGTCAGTTCTCCAATGAAGATAGGATGAATGTGGCCATATTGTGAATTTGAGACGCAATGAACTGACGCACACCGAGACACATTTTGCAGCAACTTGCTTCTAATTGATCTGAATTTCACTCTTAAAGTGACTAAAGCGCCCACATTGGTTTTGTTTTTTTCTGTATTCATGAAAGCAGTTCAAGCACACAACGAATTAACAGCAGCACGCAATGAAATAAAAGCAAGGACATTATCTCAATTGGTCTTACTTTTCACGTGTCATCGCAGTCCAACGCCCCTACGACTCTGCATTATTTGGCCTTGAAAGGCAGTACTGTAATGTTTATAGCACAAAATCCGCAATTTCTGGACCAGTGCATTTTTCAACAGGAAGTTTTTTATGGATACAATTTTTAGTGTAGAAACGCCGTTGTCTGTTTGGGTGATCCCAGCGCCATTTCGAAGAGATGGGTGCCAATTAGCTGGGTTGCAGGTGAGCAACCTAGGTCAGGTGACCTTGCAACGTGATCCCAAACTGCCCACTGGAGTGTGAGCAAACTGTTCACCGTGGAAGACTGCAGTTCAATTAATGATTAGTCGCGAGAGGTGCCTTGTGAAGAGCAAATTGGGTCACACAAGTCCGACAGCCCCTGCCGCCGCCGGGAAGTGGCTCGTCGCTTAAGCACTACACAACTGCGCCAGGAAAGGTAGACAATGACCGACTATGCTGCAATAGAATTCTAAAAAATATCTAATATCACGCAAACTTGAATCAGTGATATCTACACCAAGGTAAGCCAGTTGAAATCAAGCAAAAGCTTAGAAAGTTAATGTAAACTATGCAAAGCCAGGCCTAGCGCGCGAACACATGATAATTCGTGATTAGCTGCAATTTAAAAGCCCGTGATCTTTTTTTTTCACATATCGTAAGGTTACACTGTAATAATCGAAAAATCCTCAGATCTCCGCTCGGAAGGCATCTTGTTTTTTGCTGTTAACTTTTTTGCTGTCGTCGGAAAAATTCCTCGTTGCTTCCGTTGGCAGTCTAAACCACTCGATGCACGTGAACAAGCTTCAAAACTAAGATGGGCACACTGGGCATTACCTAGAATATTTCCATTTTAGTGTCTTAAAATATTTTACACTTACTTGACAGCTAAAATTGGCGCCCAAGGATACTAGACTTGCAATGAAGATATATACGGCAAGGCTTGCAGTAGGTTTCTAAAGTTGTTGTCGCCTCCTACGTTTGTAGTGGGATTAGATCAACTTTTGCATACAAAAACTTCGTCACTGATCGAGGGAGCTTGCCGAGGGTAGGCAGGCCTCAGGATGTGTATCGCTCGGCCGAACTTATAGTCCGCAGTTTTAGTGTGCCAACAGACCCACCTGATAGTTACCGAAGATGGTGTGAATAGTGATTATTCCTTACAAATCCTTCGTCCCTTAATGGAGGCTCTGAAAAGTGTCTCCTCACCTAGAGCCCTAGATGATCGTGGTGTTTCAAGCAGTGAAGATTTTCAACATTTAGTAGGTAGCATAATAAACCGACCACTCCCTCTCTCGTACAACGTGGAGGTGCAACGTAGTCATTAAGTTCAAAACTTGTGCACCCCACGACAGAGCGAAGAAGACAGCATGAGCTGAGTGCGCCTTGTTACAAATCACGATCACAAATCTGTGAGATCACATAGTTTTTGACGTGCAATAACAGGAATACTTACGCGCCCAAGAAAACGTTAGCAAGCAGAGCTCATCAAGCCACATCTATAGTCTCAGTAAAATAATAGAATTATGGGTAGGCTATGAAGCAGCAGGATTAGTACAAGAATAATGCATTTTTTTCAATGCCACCTTCCTCAATGCCCTTCAATGCTCAAGTCTCCAATATTCTCGCTTTTCGCTGCCTGACACTCTCCCAAAGGTCAAATTTAATGCTTGCATTTCTGGCATTCTGCAGAGCCCATGGTTCTGTGCGCGGCTCCTTCATGTTGTCAGGAAATTAGCCTTTGTTGAACATCTAGTAGGCTGGCAAAACGATATTTGAAAACCTTTAGTCTACCTCAAGCGGCGATCCGAAGGAGCGTTAGACGGGATTTCCGGCATATTGTTGGTCCGTAACAAGAAGCAATATTTCCCTGTGCCGTTTAGCTCCGCATGTCTTAAAATGCGCACAAATCGCACATCATTTCGTATAGTGCCTGAGCAAACGTAGCTGCAGCTGAGCAAGAAACGTATGTACGACAAAGTTGCCCTAAGTTCTGTGTTAGTGATTTCCTCATTTGAGCTACTTCTCTGCAGCAAGGGCGATGAGCAAATAATTGTTAGCGCTGATTACGGGGAAAACGGCGAAGTTTCTTCACAGAGATGGGTGCTAGGTCTTCGAACCGCTGGTTCTCTCGGGCGGATCCTTACAGCGAGTAAGCATTATGTGAGCAAAATTGTCGCAATAATCGGAGCCAAGAGAAAATGGTCAGCGCCCCCATACCTCCTGCGCACCGATCCTCCTGTGCCGCCACTCCTTGTGTTTCTTCGGAAACAATCCCTAAACAGACAGAAGAAGCTCAACTCAGCACGGTCGGCGCCGCACCACAAGCGAGGCTTAGTTTCCACACGCACACAAGGAAGCCACAGGCGTCTTCTAGACAGTCTGCCCTGAAGGCCACACTGTGTGCTTTATATAAGTTCAGAGCGCCGTGGCTCGCAATGTGGCGTGCGTGGCCCCCCCCCCCCCCCCCCCCCCCCCCCCCGTTCGTCCTCCGGCGGCGTGGCGGCCGGGACGCGCTCGGTCAGCGGCGCCTGTCCGTTCCGGGCCGCGTGGCCGCGACGGTGACATCCCAGAGGAGGCGAGGCGAGCGCTCCGCTGAACGGAACCGCGTGCCAGCACGTGCGGGTCGCGTATCTGTGGCGCGTCTTCGCGTGCGCCGGTGTCACGCATTCGCAACTCTGCATATGTATACGAGGGATATCCGAGTGCGTAGAGCTAGTTTGATCGATTCTGTGTCTACGAAGAGAACATCGCAGGGACGATTACTGTGATCAACTGCAGTTTGGTTGGTTTGGTTTGGTTTATGAGGTTTAACGTCCCAAAGCAACTCAGGCTATGAGAGAAGCTGTAGTGAAGGGCTCCGGAAATTTCGACCACCTGGGGTTCTTTAACGTGCACTGACATCGGAGAGAGCGGTCAGGTGTATAAAAATGTATCCTACACTGCTAATCGACCAACCAAATATAAAATCAAAGAAAAAAAAATAATTTTTTGGACGGCGTACTTCTGTACGGGCTGGACACCGCGGGTCGAGTTCTCAAGCTGCGCGTATAAGAATGTGCTGCCCGCTCTGAATGTAAGGGCAAGGTGATTTGCAACTTCATATTGTTAAATGCCTAGTACTGGTATGAGCTCGACGCAGCAGCGTCTCAGGAAACTATTCTGCTCATTACCAAGGAAACCAAAGGTCGGGCTGTGCACGTAGGCAATGAGTGGTGCAAAATGCGCCAATTTTTATTTATTTTTTTCGTTTCTACTACTCGCAATTGCGCCGTGTGGGGTCAAGATTGACAGGTAAACGCACAACGTCCTTGTAAACTCTCCTATTAAATACGTCGAACAGGAAGGAAGAGCGAATCACGACAAGAATCATTACGAAATAAGATGACTTGTAGCTTTGGCACTTTGGAGGAAATATGAGTATGAAATATGAAATATGTTCCTGCTCTATCATGATGAGGATGCTAACAAGAGCTTCATCGCAAAAGCCGTTAAAAGTTTTTGTTCCACCCTGTAAACACTGTAGTGAACGTTAAAAGTGTGCCTGCGGAAACAGAAATGAACCGGAGGTTGCTAGCCGCTAACGCAGAAGGCACTTTGTCATTCGTAAAAATACTGCGCACATAAAGTTGGCACGTGTCAGCTTTCCATTTTTTTGTCTGCTTTATAGCCGCGAAAAATTTCCATCATGTCTACTCTTATTTTTTTTCTCGTTTGCCTGAATGAAAAAAATAAATCCTTTTTAAATTCAATTCAGCTGATGACCCCACGGTCAAAAACGTCCATGAAGGCTAACTTGGGCAACCGCATTCGAACCAGAGGCCCTAATCCAGACCTTGATTAAGAGCTCACTTTCCACAGGTCACGAATCCGCCCAGTCCTTCACAAGCTACATCTGGCGTTTGTATTTGAAAGTACGAGTTCACATTCACTCATTGCAACCCTCCCATAACGTTGATGATGACAGGGATAAATTTATACGATGCAAGGGCAACTTTGGTGAAAGCACGCCATGGCACAAGGTGGCCTTCATCACACATAGTTGGGTCCAAGACCCATTTCCCAGGCACTTCACTCCAGATAAGCCTAACACCAGACCAGGTGAAAACTTGTACCCATTCTATCACCCGTGGGTACCTGACGGCACTGGGGATCGAACCCTGCCCCTCCCGCATGCGAGGCGGATGCTCAATACACTAGTCCACCGCTGCAGTCCGAACACTCAGCCTCTGCAGCTTTATGCCTAAGTGATTATTGCGAAAACTCTTCCTCGAAAGAGTAAACGCTGATCACCTGTACCGTCAGGGTAAGCAGCTGTATACTTCTTTTTTTGTTGCCAGCAGGAGGTGCTAAAAAACATCTCTGGTTTCCGACAACCTGACCACACAGGCAGCGTGAAATGAAATTTCGTGTCTATCATTGGCGATGTTCTTACTGCGAAATCACTAATCCACGAGGTCAAACCGGCTTATCGGTTTTCGTGAAGATTGACCTTGACAGTGACTTTGATTAAAGCATAAATAAATAAATAAATATTGCCACGAATGCGATTCGAAACCGTAGCTGCGCGAACAGAACAGCTTTGTTGGCCACTGCACGAGAGGACTGAGCTAGGCTATCGCCGCAGCCGAACAAGCCTCATGCTAAGCTGCAACACACTCTCGCGCTGTGCATTGCACATCGTCTTCTTCACGGACTACTACTACTATCAAACTAATATTCCTGCTTTAAGCTATGTGGCGGTAGTTACAGAGAGAGGTGCGCTTCATGAATCAGCGTGGACAACGTCGTGACAAAAACACGGCACTAGAGCAATACGCGTGCAGTGCCGCAATAAAGGCGGCACTGGAGCATAGACCGGCTTACATCGGGTAAACTGGCATCCACGATGAAAAAGTTGAAGGCACGCTTAACTGGCTCCCTGTGTCAGTGGACACCTGAATCGCGCTTTCAGGTACGTGGCGGCAGAGGCCACGTAGAAAGAACTGTGCTTTCGCACAATATTTCCTGCTTAGCGATGCTAAACCACAGCTATTTTTTTTTGTGGCATTTAAATTACAAAATTCAGAGAATATCAGGGTGAGGACGTTTTTCCCTTCTCATAATGGAAGTTTCTTTTTTTCTTTGCGAAGACTTATCACACATGGCACGTGTTGGAGCTGCTATACTGTCCACCTAATTGTGTTTAACGATGTGTGCTGCAGCGAGCTTGCTGAACCGGACCCAAACATGAATTCGAAGCCGGAATCGAACATGTATTTTTGCCCGGAACCGAACCAAAGACAAATTTTTTCGCCATCTGAACCCGAACCCGAACCGGAACAGTTCAAAAGAGCCGTTCCGAACCGGTTCGGGACTCAGTAAAGACACTCATATTTTGCAACATGGTATTTTTTTTTTCAGACAAAATGACATGTGCCAGCTAGTAGATTTAACTATCGAATGCTGTCTGCACTAGGCAGTGCAAAAATGGCATCCAGTCTATGCGACAACAAGAATGAAGGATGCCTGGATTCTGGGAAAAAAGCTAATAGGCCCTTCTGTAATGTGCTTCCGGTAATTATACAGCATTGTACCCCAGATGGACATGAGATCTTGGGTTTAACAGCACCCGCCTTTCACATGATTACATACAGCTTTTATCGAATCGCTGGCACTCCTCTACCTCATAAAGCGGCGAGTGAGAATGGCTTCCCATTCTTTGTGTCGTGTACCTTAAATTTGTGAAGCATAGGCGCAAGGACCGAACCACGTTGTGCAACATTTATTTTCAGAGGCATTCCTTGCCTCAGACAACGGATAATAGACCCTTCACGGTGGCTCGGTGGCTGTGGGGCTCGGCTGCTGATGCGAAGGTCGCGGATTCGATACCCATGGTGAGGGCGCATTTCGTTCGCGGCTAAATGCACTAATTCAGGGGGGCACTTTGTTGACCTAAGATGCGGTGAGGCGAAAGCCTTAAGCGCGGTGTTGCTGCTTGTGTCACTGATGCGTTGTTAAGACGTTAGGCTTCGTCTCTAAGAGTGAAACGCGACAGCGTCTTGCAACGCTGCCAGGGAGCTAATAGAACGCCATCGCCCGTTCCGTTCTACGCCTTGTTCGTCGGTAAATTGGTTTTTGAGGAAATGAATTGTTTACCCTGTGAAAGTAAACTCCTACTATAAAAGTAAAGAAAAGGGGCAGCAAAGGCGCTCAGATCGCTATAACGCTAGAAGAAATTAGTTCCCGAAACCAAAAAGAGCATATGTGTCTTTTGATTTGGCTACGGTAGTTGTAACAAATTGAGTTGAATGCATTCGCAACAATGAATTGCAAAGAAAACTGTGCAGCTGCTTTCTGCATATAGCAAAGCATATCCGTGCCAAATATCATGAAAGAACCTTAAGAGGAAGTATGCGATGCACCAGCACAGAGGTTGCTTGAAAATGCGTTCAGGATGATTCACACAGACAGCGGAGATCCAGCTGGCGGGAACTGAAAAAAAACAAAAAACGCTGGCTTCTATTTCTTTTCTTAGCTCCCAAACTTCCGGAGGAAGCATCTCAAACAAGAAGGCTTCCTCTACCTCCCTGCAACATCGCAGTGGCGGTAAACGCCGCTGTTCGCATTTCTCACCGTCGTGAATGTAGCTCTGTTCTGCTCATTTTTCACTCGCTTGGCGTGTTTACATTGTAGTTTTACTATTACGCGTCTGTGTTCGACGCTGGTATTGTTGGACATGAAATATGAGGTCTTACTCAGAATGTTAGTGAGGGAGGCAGTAGAGCACAGCAATGGGACGTCCCGCCAGTAAAGAAGGAGGAAGTAAAGGAAGCCTGAGGAGAAATGCAAAAGGGGAAAGCAGCTGGTGAGGATCAGATAACAGCAGATTTGTTGAAGGATGGAGGGCTAATTTTGCTCGAAAAACTAGCCACTCTGTATACGCAATGCCTTGGGACCTCGAGCGTACCTAGAGCTTGGAAAAACCCTAATATTGCCAATATTAGGAGATGTCAAGGACTTGAAGAATTCCTGACCGATCAGCTTATTGCCTGCGGCCTACAAGGTAATCGCTAATAGAGTAAGGACAACCTTAGACTTCAATCAACCAAAAGATCAAGCAGGCTTTCGTAAAGGATACTCGACAATGGACCAAATTCACGCTATCAATGAGGTGATAGAGAAAGGCACAGAATACAACCAGCACATATGTATAGCGTTCATTGATTTGGGGAAAGCATTTGATTCAGTAGAAACCTCAGCAGTCAAGCAGACGTTGCGGAGTCAGGGTGTAGAAGAGTATTATGTGAAAATATGGGAAGATATTTAAAACGATTGCACAGCTACCATAGTTCTCTATAATGTCAGCAGTAAAATTCTAATAAGGAAAGCTGTCAGGCAGGGAGACATGATCTCGCCTATGCTATTCACTGCCTGTTTACAGTAGGTATTCGGGGGCCTGAAGATGGGAACAGTTGGTGTTAAGAGTTAACGGAGAATACCTAAGTAGTCTGCGATTCGCTCATGTCATTGCCTTGCTAAGTCACTCAGAAAAATGAACTGCAAAACATGATCAATGAATTTGACAGGCAGAGCAGAACGGTGGGGCCAAAAATTAACATGCAAGAAACCAAAGTAATATTCAACAGTGTAGCAAGAGAGCAGCAGTTCGCAATTAATGGCGCGGTGCTAGAAGTAGTAAGAGAATATGTCTATTTATTCCAGGTAGTGACCGCTGATCCGGATCATGAGAGTGCAATAACCAGAAGAATAAGAATGGGGTGGGGCGCATATGGCAGGTTCTCTCAGATCATGAATGGCAGTTTACCAACATCCCTCAAGAGAAAAGTATAAAACAGCTGTATCTTAACGGTACTAACCTATGGGGCAGAAATAAGGAGGCTAACAAAGAGGGCTTAGCTTAAATTAAGGACAACGCAGCGAGCTGTGGAAAGAAAAATGATAGGGGTAACGTTAAGCTAACGGAAGCGGGCGGAGTGGGTGAGAGAACAAACGCACGTTAATGACATCCTAATTGAAATCAAGAGTAAGAAGTGGGCTTGGGCAGTGCATGTAATGCAAAGGCAAGATAACCTCTGGTCCTTAAGGGTAACGGAGTGGATACCGAGAGAAGGCAAGCGTAGCAGGGGGCGGCAGACGGTTAGGTGGGCGAATGAGATTAAGAAATTTGCGCGAATACGGTGTTCGTAACTAGCGAAGGACAGGGTTATTGGAGAGACATGGAAGAGGCCTTTGCCCTACAGTGGGCGTAGTCAGGATGATAATGATGATGATGAGTAGGAGGGCTTACACATAACAAAGCGAGCAAAAACAAAATGTGTATTTCTTCCAAAAATCGTCACACATGTCCAAATAGGGACATGCGCAAATCCAGACGCATGTACCGACTCACACTGAAAGAGGTTCTGTTCCCCATTCCATTGCTCCTATAAGTTCCCACCCTCGCCGGTCTGTCTATTATCGCTCTGTGTATTTGCACGCGACGGATGATTTCGAGAGCAGCCACTTTTCACCCACGTGTTCTTTATGGTGCGCGCCCACTGGGTGGCGCTGTCTATGGGCAGTACACGGAGAAGGAAGATTTCGATCACGGTGCCCAACAACCGCGCCTTTTGCACCAATAAAATTTACAGCAGGCTCCTACAGCGTCCTTTGAAAGCACCCGTTGTGGCGAAGCGATGGCTGAAGCGATGGCTGAAGCGAGATAATAAATCTATTGCGCATATGGACCCTTTAATGCGCGGGAACGATAATGTGCACATTTTTTGTCGCGTTACGCCCATGCATTGTTCAATCTCCGTTGACTCGCCGCTGCAAAGGCTCAGTTCAAACCATCAGCAGTGCAATATGACATCTCGAAAACGGGGAATAACATATGGGCGTATTCGAGGGGGACAGAAGCCTAAACAGATGCCACCCGAGAGATCCGGGCAAGGCAGCACTAAACTTAGAGCTTGGTTTCACTGAAAACAACCCATTAAATACCTGCACAAAAGCTAAAGAAGGGTTCATAGTCGTTTTATTTTCCTCGCGCGTATTTATTCTTCCGTGCTTTTTTAAATTTTTTCTACCGTGCATGTTCCCATCGATAGAAATTCAGCTGGAAATTCAGCGTTCGTGTCTCTCAGCTCTCCTGTCGTTGTAATTTCGCACTGCTGTCCCGATGAGATTCTACTTGAACTAGCTGCACTAATTTTGTGAATTATTGAACGGCGAGGGTTGTGTAGCCACTCCAATAGAATTGTTCCTGTTAGGGGATTATGTGCAACTTTGAAAACTGGAAGCGCACACGCAGCAACTGGCGATATCACAGCCTATATGTGTTGAATGCAGGCGCCCATAAAAAACAAAAGGTTGGAGAGGGGAGGGGACAAATACATGACAAGCCATCAGCCAACTATACACGACCCCCGGCACAGGAAACTGCATGGAGAGTGTCGCGTTGAGGAAAAAAAGCCATTCATACAGTCGGACGCTTCGCAGCGTTTGCGAAAAGTTTAGGCGAAAGACGCCTTGTATGATACGGGTGGCAAGACGGGATTCAGACCAACAGCTGTCCTGCTTGTCGCGGCGGATGGTATTCTAGCTGGGGAATTTCATGAGCAGTTCGCCTTCTTTTATTCGTACATTACTTTAATGCTGTATCGGCTGACCAACGCGAAACAGGCTTACCTCACGGACATGGCGTCTAAACGCGCAAACGGTAGCGCATGCCCGAGAAACATAGCAAAACTGGTGCATTCGGTGCATGGGAAGAAGTTGGAAAAGAGAACGCGGCACGCTTTACAACCCGGATTGTAAAGAAAAAAAAATGGCGAAACCAACAAATGATAGAAAGATCTAAAAGCGCGCTCCCCGCTGCAAGGTCGCCAAGAATTTCTCCACAATGTTATCTCAGAGAGCAGCGAACATATTAACCCGGTTTGTGTGCTCTGAAAACTCTCCTCCGAAGTAGCCTCAAAAGCAAGAAAAAAATTCAGTCAAAGAAAATAATGCGGTAGCACAAAAAAAAAGTGAAAAAGGAAAAAAAAGGAAAAGGAGAAAGCAAAAAGCGTGCTTACGTACACAGTCTGTGTACATGCGCCGTGTGGATAAATGTACGCTCCGCGGGTATGTATAGCGCAGGGCCCACCTCCTTGAGAGCGCCGGAGCATGACGCCACCGTATTCTGCTCTTTATAAAGAACTACGCAGTCCACCGAAAACTGAAGCGAGCGACACCTAAAGTCATGTCTCCTTACTCCCAAAGGTGTTCGGATTTGAGAGCTATCCCTGGTTGGTTGGCTGGCGGATGGCACTCCTGGAATGCCACGAAACGCTTACTGTCGTGACACCGGGGCCAGTCACGATGCCTTGCCGTCCGTGGGGAGCTTTGCGCATCGCTGTCACGCTTTGCCTACTGTCTGCTTTTAGCTTCTGTGCTGCTGCACGTTATTAGTGCGCCCACAGAGCACGTGCGCTGCAAGCGGACGCAGGCCGCCCCCGAGGCTGGTTCGGCATGCGCCGATGTGTCCTGCCCCGCGTCGTGATCAGCCTCCGTGACGATCTCTCGACCTCAACGCAGAAGCGCTTCACGACGGAAGGTGTCGCGTCGGAACCAAAATGTAGCTCGCTTTCAAGTGTGCTTGGACCAATGACCGCCAGTCAAGGTAACATCAATGTGTGATGTGTGCTCATGGCATGCGGTACGTTAGGTGGAATTAGGGGAATGGTTTTTCTGTTCAGCGCACAAAAGGTGCTTGAGCTCTGGTACGGGATACAACAGGAATAGAATATTGTAATATGTTCGGCTTAACTTCTATAATTTAAACCTTGGGTATAATTGACGCCGTAATCGGCAGCTCCAGATTTATTGGGCCACCTGTGCTTCTTTAACGTGCACTGACTTCGCACATCACAGAGGAGTTTTTGCATTTCGTCTCTACCAAAATGCGGCCGCCGCGCCCGAGAATCGCTCCAATCACCTTAGGGTCCGCTAGCGAATGCCGTGGTCAATGAGCCGTACCCATATCCACGGGACAAGAAGAGAACAAAAGCACTCACTTTGCCCTATTATATCTTGGCCTCCCTTTCGAAACGATACATCATGAAAGGACGAAGAGGGGGCGCATGCAACCAAATACAGATTGAGAACTGCAGGGGAAGAGAAGGCTTAATTGAAATAGGCTCGTTTCATATGTCTAGGTTTTTTTTTTCACGTTGTCGCAGACTAACACATGTCGTGCGACTGAAATTAGTTTCTAGCACTTGGCACCTGCGCCGGATACTGACACGAGATATAGACCATACAATCAATTATTCTGGCCTCTATTCACTGCTTTAAAGAGTGGCTGTTCCGATTACTTGGGTGCGCCGCACTCTTGTGAAGCTCAATTATAATTTCTGAAAATTTTCTAGTGCTAAGGCTAGAAGCTTCGTATTCATTGACAGGATGTATCGTGATGTGTATCCAGTAACACCACCCTTCTGCTGACAACTTTCCTACGCCATAATGGCGCGCATCACTGTCCACTGTCACTCAGCTCATTGAATTTACTCACGACATCGCTTCCGCTTTAAATAACCGTGATCAAATCGATGCAATATTTATAGATTGTTCCGTTAGAACATAGGCGTACACGTGAACGCATAATTATGCTGCACAAGATCGTTCACACGTCATCTGGCATTCAGGCACCCTTCACATTTGTGTCCTCAAGCGCACGTGCTACCCGACGGCACCACCCATTAAACATCGTTCCTTTCAAACCACATATAGACTGCTTTAAATGTTCTTTTTTTCCTCTAACTGTTGAAATTTGGAATTGATTGGACGGCTCAATTCGCTTATTGCCAATTGAAGAGTCCGTTGTTCAGTTGCCTGATAATTTGACCTTTTCATCTGTTTTTAATACTTCATAGATGTTGTCTATTTCTTTGCTACCCATGTTATTTGTTTTTACTAATGTAAGTACCCACTCCTGCTATGTCTCTCCTCCGAGACAGCGGTATTGCTAAATAAAATAAAAAAAATTAAAACCGTGAAAATCAAATACTTATTTTTCGTATGGCCACAACTAGGAACCGGCAAGTACTTAAAGGAGGACGCGGCTTTGAAACGTTCATAAATGGTAAAAGAAAGAGATTTTTTTATCACAGTTGTATCCGCTTGTACGCCTGTTTTTTATGATGTCCCGAGGTTCTTTTGCTGTCATCGACCAGATACTCCAAATGAATTGTATGTTTCGAGAACTACGGTGACTGCGTATTGCAGAGAAAATCTTTAACTATGGGCATTTTTCACCTTTAAGGTGCCTAGATACTCACATTGCGGAGTGCGGAGGATACTCACAACTGTTTTATCTATTTTATTTATTTATTGACCACATTTTTTTATTACCCTATTTGACCCCGTTTATTTCGTTGTACTCTTAGCACCATAGTGCACGACAAGGCCTTCTATGTTTCTCAAATTCACGAATTACAAATTTCTTTTATAAAATTTTCTTCTAACTCTAGATATCTCAAAAGAAACTGCATCGCAAAAAGTGAAAACCAAAATGCGTGCTTTGCAGTGAACAAAATTGTAAGAATGGCCTGAGATGTTTCACGCCGGGAAGAATGCTGTGAATGTTGATCCTGGCTTCAGCCGCATTTTCTTAACTCTGCAGCCTTTTTACAAGGATTAAAGGTAAAATATGAATCAGAAAATAGTTTTCTGGAGATGTAACAGTAGAAGTTTGGGAGAGTGTTGACACAATTATTTTTAATATGCTAGAAAGTTTATGCAAATACATAGTGAAATAAAATATCTTCGCTGAAATCGTCGTCTTCCAAAGGCTTCCTCTGCCGTTCGCCATCCTTACACTAAGCGGCCGAGCCGAACTATCCATCAGCAATGACTCTTCCTGCCCACTCATTTTGCACCGTGATGAGTGCATTGGACACGCTATGACTGCCCGTCCCGATCACGTCTTTTTTTACCGCCTCTACCCCCGCAGCGCGCTCGCAGTCTCAGAAAAGCTCAATGTACTCAGATGGCCTCGTTCCTTGCCCGCATCATCTCTTCCGACTGCCTTTACCTCCGCCGTGGACACCGACCTTTTTCCTGATTAGGGCGCCCAGTTCCTCGACTTGCTGCACAGATTCCGTGCTCCTTTTAACTCCCAGCATTCTTCTTTGGGACGGACCTCAACGGTGGCTCATCGCACCTACACTAGTGGCTAACTCATGTTTAGAGTGTGGAAAGGAAAATGGTACGTGTGAACTTTACCGACACGAGGAGGGAAGCATGGATTGGCAGCAGCTCTGCACACGCTACCAGCCCCCTGTACCTCCCCGCGGCAGCCACGTTCTATTTCTCCACTCCTCCGCCCTCGCCCTAATAGGTGGAGTTTCGCTCTACTGCTACCTCCCAACACGCTGCCTGTCACACGCCTGCACACAACACCGGTCAGGTGTTCTGTTACTTCGACTACGACGCGAAACGCGCGAAAGGGCGTCTCAGAGCTGCTCCCTAAAATGGGCATGGGCAGCACATGAGATGCGAAGGCAAGATAATCGATGACCCCTTAAGGTAAAAGAGCGGATTCGATGGCAGGGAAAGCGTAGCCCAAGGCGTCAGTGTCAGGTGGGCGGATGACGGACCTCCGCTGTCACAGGACCGGGTTAATTGGAGGCTTACGGGAGGGGCCTTTGACCTGCAGTACACGTAGTCAGGATGACGGCGATGATGATAACGAAAATGTTTTAGTAACCTGCGTAAGCGTCATATTCTATGCTTATAGCGACAAGGTGCTGTGTGCATGAACCACACCTGCCTCGGTCACATCCACGTAGAGAGCGCAATGATCGCAAGGGCGGCCGTCACCTATACACTCTATGTAACATACCCACTGCAGGTTCACAGTGCAATTCTCACCAGCTAAATATACCGCTGATTTCAAAGGTGCCTCCACGCCTTTCACCGGGAGGAAGTCCCTTATCTAAACAAACACCGGTGTAAAAACTCTGCACTCAGATAGTTGTAACTTGATAATCTAACGGCGTGCAGTTAAAGTAAGCTGGCCGCGTTGACGCAGCAGATGATTCAAAGAATCAAATGAACTTCTGCAGTACACTTCTTCAGAACCCTTTATTACAGGATATGTTGCTGACTCAAACAGTTTATGCATGGCCAATATAGTTACCACCACCACCATCACTTTTTGTCGAATTTCAATTCAGTCACCCCTCCCATTTTTATTACCACTGGATTCCTGGCTACGCTGTGATGTCGGAGAGTGAAATGTTGTTTGCTCTATGTCGCTTTCATGTTGTCTAAATCGTGCGGTCGATTCTCTGCAGCGATGGAAGGATCTGGGCCAGGTCGCGCCGCCGTATTTTTCCCGTCTGCGTAATGGGGATGGCATCCACGATGTAGACTCCACCACAATGATGCTTATACCAGGAATGGCGAGCTGCGAGCAGAAACGAGAAAAGACCGGGTAACAGATGAATGCCCCAAATTTTATACGCGCAAGCATGCCAGAATGACCAAAAAACGTCAGGCTCTTTAATTCCCGACTCAAGCTACATCCTGACGCACAAGCGTTGCAATCGGCATCCGCGGCCTCTGATGTCTGCGCACAACACATTATCCACTGCCTTCTCTTAGAAGTCACTAACTGCTGTCTTTCGCAAGCGCCCCTAGCGGTAGCTTTAAGTATGTCTAAATAGATTATTTGGAAGAGTAAAGGTCTGTATGTAAGTCCTACCACATCAGAGTTCAGTACCATGAATGTCTATCGTTTTGACCGCATAAACTGCATCAAGAATTTCCTCCAACGACAACACTTGATCACTAACGATTTCATGAAGCTCAATTTCACCTCGAGAATCGGCAATCAGCTTAAATCATGCAGGTCGTGCGAAGAAAAAGCGAAGAGAACACTGCTTTGTCGAAGTGTCCGCCAATCAATTATATAAGCGAAGTCATCTTAAACCTTTTTTTTTTGTTCTAGGAATTGCAGCTGGTGACGAAGGCGGAAACCAGGCGAACGCTTTCTAAACATTCTCTGATTTCCTACAGCGCAGTTCTATTCGATGGCAGGTACTGCTGGTCTGTGTCACAACTAATTTGTCATCCCATGGGAAGCGACAGCCAGAAGCGCATTTAAAGCTTCACGAACTAAACTGCATACAATAAATAAGATGATTGGACGAGCGACCGTTTTTGAAATCAAATTTGATATGGCAAAAACTATTCTTGTCATTGGCACGTACTGATGCGCCGATCAAACTCAGAATGCACATAGGCCTGACTCGGTGCAAATCACTTGGTATAAGCCGTTATGCAGTTTAAGACAACATTACTCGCATCCATGAGCATTTTTGCTCTTTAGCGGGTTTCATTACTGTGAATACATAAACTGTGAGGACGGAAACATTCCACTAGCGTCTATTAGTGCTGTATTGCATCAGCATATGATTCAGAGACACCAGCTTCACGGAAACTGATGGAAAAACTAAGCTCAAGCAGCCAAGTAACCCGTGAACTATTGTCGCTGGCAATGGCCGAGTGTCCTTGGCTCTAATATTAGTGGGAAGAGGCCAGACTACTTCGTATATGAATGTCCCGAACAAGTGTAGCAAGGACGCCTAAACCTCTTTCTAAGCCTATTGAGTCGTCACTCTACTTGAAGTGAAGTGCTGAGTCAGACGGACGCCGGAACAGGGGGGGGGGGGGGGGGGGGCAGGGGGGGGCTCCAGCTCCCCGAAGTGTTCTCATGACGGGGCTCAGCCCTCCCCCACCTTAATTCCTGCCTTGTTTACATTTTTTTGGCTGTAACCTAACTAACGACCTCGGCGTTCCCGTGACGTCCCAGTAGGAAACTACTCGTTAAGACACCCTCAGTTCTCTGAAACAGACATGGATTAGAGTGCTAGCCCTCATTTTGGTTTTCATAGAACGGCAATTTTAACAATAAAAACACTCTGGCGCAGGTACCTCTCTGAGCGCTACTTGCTCGCTGGTTTCATTCTGCGCTGAAATGCGAAGGTAGTAGAATGGCCGACGCAAGCATATCTCATGGCCTTCATGCAGAAAACCCCTTTCAATCCAAGATTCTGGCACCAACTCGTCCCTTCTTCAGGAGAGACTGAAATTTTCAGTAGCAGCAGAAGCACGGAGCTGGTCCTAAGCGATGGACCGTTAGATTGAAGTCGATGCAAAGATTCGTTGAGAATCACGCCAGAGTTCAAGAGACACTCAAGGAGCTCTTTCAGACACCGGGTCCAGTGACGGAAAGCAGCAAGGCTATTTTTAAAGGTTATGATCGGGTTTTGCAGAAATTGAAACCTTGTTAGGTATCCACGTTTCCATAGCCTTCTTTGGGACTGGGGAAGAACTAGCAAGGGCTCTCCAGAGCTCAACATATTGCCCCGCAGGTGCAAAAAAGGCAGCAGAGGCCCTCTGCGAGGCGATCTCCCAGCTGCGCTCTGAAACTGCGTTTGAGAGGCTGTGGCAGCACACGAGCACAACAGCAGCACGCCTAGGCCTGAAGGAACCTCGTATGTCAAGGCTGACAAAACCTCCTGCGAGGAATGGGACGACTCGTAGACCTGTCCAGCCTGTTGCACTTGACGTTAAGGCCGCGCAGCGCAAGGAGTATTTCGCTGCTGCCGACTGAATCGTAAGTGAAACAAATCAGCGTTTTGAGCAGCCGTGCATGGAACAGCTCGTAAAACTAGAAGACCTTTTAACCAGCGCCGCTGGAGGTCGTCAGTATACACCAGATGGACTAGAGGCGGCTTTGGGAGTGTATGCAGTTGATTTTGACTAGTGCACACTGTCGGCGCTGTTTATGATATTACCAACTCTTCTCAACGGTGCTGATTCCACCACAACTCTGGGCATTTCGGAGATCCTACGGAATCCAAATACATGCGTGAGTTGATGGATCAGGTCGCGAGGTATGTTCAGCTTCTGTTTTCCATACCAGAGTCTCTCACTTCCGGGGAACGCTCTTTAGTGCTCTGCGCATAATAAAAACGCATTTGCGCAACCGAACGATTCAAAATATTTTATCCCATCTTTTGATTTTGCATATACACAAAGAAAGAACGGCCCTCCCAAGTATAGACGACGTCATCAGGGAGTGTGTGAGTAGAACAGCGGAGCGACCGGCAACCGGACAGTTAAGGTCGAACAGCCTTCACGTACTGAACTGTTCGCTGGCCTCATTTGCGGTTGTTGAGACCGGAAAGAATGGTTTTCGTCAAATTTCTTTTAGGGGAATCCCCCAAGGTGGAGTATATTTGTAATAATAGAAGGAATTACTCATTCGAATCCACCTAAACGCAGCCATGGACTACAAATGAAAGCTGTAAAACTTCCGGAGAAACTTTGTAGTTAAAGTAATATTTGGCCTGGTCCGCGCTTTGAACTCGGAACTACCGCTTCACCGCAGCATTCGCTCTACAAAACTCAAAATGTCAAAATTTTCGCATCTTTATACTTGATATTAGTGATGAAAAACTACCCATGTTGCGGTCACCTACAATACTTTTTTGTTTCAGTTGATGTAAAGCTGGTGGTAGATATGCTTGTCTCTCATATTTCATTCTTCACCCTCTAAAGCATTATGGTTCTGAACAGCACTGTGCTTTTTACAAGATGACGAGCGTGTGATTGTGTGTACATTTTTTGCTGCCTGTCGAAAAATAAAATGCAGTTTATGCTCCTTATCGTATTCCTGCTATCTTGTTTGCGTAAAATGTCCACTTTAATGTAATCGCTCCTTTCACAGCGACAGCTGTCAAGCTCACTCTCCTGTGTTTCGCACATTCGTAGTATGTCGTCGTCGTTGACGTAACCGGTGGGTGCATTGCCATGTGAACCACTCGGAGGTTGGTTACCGTAGAAAAAGACGGGTATTACGCGAGTGGAGGAATCCGTAACCGGTGGGTGGTTGCTACGGGATCTAGCCTAGCTTCAGGGTAGCTTCAGAGTAAGGAGTAGGATGGTTACCATAAAAGAAGGCTACCACCAGACGTGGTTACTAGGTTACTACTGGAACGATCCGAAGGGTGGTTTCAGTGGAAGGACGAGGGACAGTATGGCGAGAACCGAGGCGTAAATCTGGGCCAGCTGCTGCGAAACGTGCCATCTGAAGAGAGGGTCATTGGTGGCGCCACGCGCCTACAGTTGCGGAGTGGAGATTACAAGTAGTCGAAAAGTGAGTACGTGAGGAAAACAAAAAAGCGCACTCCAGAATATTAGATATGAATTCGCTCTTGTGTAGGCTACCTCGAACTATCATAAAATATAAACAATAAACACCTTAGGAGCTGTCGGTGAATCTCGCTTTGCAGAGTGGGTCCCGTCAGGTCAATTTGTTTTCTTTCTTTTTCTAACGCGATAGAGATAAGTCACTCGCTCTGCAGAAAATCTGCCGTCGACGTTGGCGTCTGCGTTGCGAGTGAAAAATAGGTGGAGAAGGAACCTAGGTGGCCCCTAGGTCTCGCGACCTTTTGGCGTCATCACAACCTGGCCAACGTATTCTGAGCAAACGGATCACTAACCACACTGGTAGATGGGCGTAGTTCTTCCAAGGAGTGATTATGGCGTTGCTGTTGTGCTTAAATTTCTTGCAGCAGTTTTTCTACGCAAGAACGCGGAAATTTTTGTTGTGTTGTGCGTGGTGTTTTAGTATGGGGTGATAGTGGTATTTGGGTGTTGGTAAGACGGGCCTTCAGTGCATCTAGGCATTCGTTGACGGCTGTACCTGAGCTCTAAGACGTTTGTTTCCACTTGCCGAATGTGCTACATGTGCTATTCGGGATTGAGCAGGAAAGGGTACAACACGAGACCAGCTCCCCTGTAACTTCTCAGTCGGTTTCTTAGGCTTCTTTATCCGTGTTTTAGGGTCGGCGTGATGGTTGGCCGGAGCGGGTCCCTGGAGGCTGCTTTGTACTGGGACCGGGAAAGGCTCCTGAACGTGTCGTGGTCATAGCTGAATCAGCGCTTCCTGGGTGGAGGTGGCTGATCCTGGCGATTGAATCTGACTGCCCCCCATTGCAGCTTCGCTTTCCAGCTGTGGAGTCCGAGGGTTGTCGTCGTGATGGTGGGCATTGTCTCTTCTTGCATGGTTAGAGTAGTTTCTTGCACTCCCAAGACCGTGCACGATGCGCTTGCCCGCAAACGGCGTCTGAAAATGCAGTGTGGTAGCCGCCTGGGCAATGAGTGGCGAAAGTGAGTGAAAACTTGATGTCAGCAGCAGATGTCTGATGATGAGACGTGATGGCAGCAGCAGACGTCTGATGATGGCCGAGGAGTTGACACATGTAGAAGATCTGCTTTGTTGGTTTGTAAGGCTAGCAGATATCCTCCCCCCTCCCCCCGCAGCAGAGTAAGCTGCGGGGAATGGTGAGGCAACTAAACGTGACAACTGCCGTCCCAGTTTTGCCAAGAATGCTGGACTACAGAATGTCCACTACTTTTGTAGGCACGCTGAGTTGGGCCTTAATTTCGTTTCGTTTTGTAGCCGGGTCCGAACGATTGGTAACACCCGCGGGTACTCCGTCCGGAGGGACCACGTAAGCGTTAGCGTGGTAGGCTATGCCGCATAATTGCAGCTGGGTGATGCGGCGAGAGATATCTGCGGAGTCTTAGGTTGCGGTTCTCAAGACAATGATGTTCGAGCCCGGCCGCAGGCGGACGAGAAGTTCAGATTCATCCACAGTTCTTACACACGCCATGTGTGTACATGCCGAGATTTGGTGGGTTGCTGAAATTGTCCATCACGAGGCCTAGGATGGATAACTTTGAAGTCTTGCCGTGGAAGCAGCTCTACTCAGCCCTTTTTATAGGTCGCGCTGCTTACGTTGTTGGAGGATTAAGTGCCTGTCGACGACGAAGTGGTGACAATGGTGCCTGCAACAACGGGTCTCTACTTCCATTCGACTGGAGTTGTGTGCGAACCTTCAGCTTGAAGGTGCTGTTAAAGAAAGATCCTCTGAGGGCTTCGCCGGCAGAAAATCCATGGCAATGCTGTTGCGAAATGAGTCGAAGATCTAGTCCTGGTAGTCCATTCCAGACGGCTCGTGGGGCAGGCCGGTGGTACGGCCGTAGCTATCGGGCCCACAAAGCAGCTTGCAGCAGAGTCTATCGCGTAGGTAGTCGACATGACAGGTGCGTGGGAACAGTGCTCAGTCACTAAGACATGCTCGGAGAACAGCACCATGTATTGTTCCCAAGCCGAAAGCGGACAGCCTTAGATAAGGCATACTGCGCAAACAAAAACTGGAGGAAACACTTAATTCCGCTATGAGGGGAATGACGCAAGAGCTTTAATGGGTTAATGCCCATATATGCGGCGTTGATCATATATTGGGAGTCCTCGCGTCACTCCTGGCGTGGTGGTGTGGCGATTAAGCGATGCGCCTCTGCCCTGCGATGGCAGGTGGTGCTATCGGTGGTGCTGCTGAGACTCTGGCTGCTCTTCCCGAACAACCTCTCGCGAGCAGTCATTAATTAAACTGCCACCTGCCACGGTGAGCAGTTTCTTCTGTATCCTGTCAGCAGGTTGTGATGACGTTAAAAGATCACGCGCATTAGGTGGACCACCTGCCTCCTAGAAGTATGTGTGCACCCTACCCGGGCCCATTTTTCGCCCACAACGTCGACGAGGATCACGGCGACGTCCGATTTCCTGCAGGAAGCGAGACTGCGTTTCCGAATTAAACAGCTCAACTGCGCCCGGGAAGCAAGATACCCACACTTGTGCTTTCGAAGCGACGGTGGTATAGCTTGTTAATTTCGCACCTTTTGTGCTTGTTATCCTAACCTGTGGCAATTCTCTGAGGCTGGACGTGTGCTGCCTAGCTAGAAGCATGGGCTTGGCGCTGATCTGATCACTAATGCTCTATTTCGAGGATCATTGAAAGCTGCACAAGCCATGCTGGCTGACATGTAGACAACACGGACTGGGAAGCTACCACGGATTCGTGATGCAACTATCAGCGGCAACGACTTCTTGGTGTCGTCTTCTCTGTGAACTCGCTGTTGAGATTGCTCAACCAGCAATGCGCGCGAGATTCTGCGGGATCCCTGAACTGAAAATGCTGTCTTCCACTCCCCGCCGCGGCGCCGACGCCTGGCCGCGGAGACAAGAACAACATCGTCTTCCCTTTGTTGTGCGATTGAAGGGCTCCATCCCCACGTCCTCTGCAATTCATATCGGCGGCTCGCTCAAGACACCGCTGGACAGTGCTAGCCGCTTGGGACCAAGCAAAACAAAAGCCGCATCTTTCTTGAACTGGGAACGGTGGCGGCACGGGTAGGTAACCGTCCCTTCAGTGGCGGTGACATTCTTAGAGACGGTGCTTCAACTTGACCTGAGTCAGGGCCCGTTCCAGCGGGTACTGCTTGATCTAGTGGAGAATCTCCGTCACCGCCAAAAGTGTTACGTAACTGATGCATCATCGATATGGCTACCGGAGGAAAAGTGAAAGGGAACCGGCCGTGCCTCCTGTGGTGGGCGGCTCTTAAAAACTTCACGAGTGAACACCTTATTGGGGACTAGTGAAGTAGTTATACATACCCAACTAGTGAAAAGGGGACAGAGGAGCTAATAAATAAGCGGGCCGGATCGCCGGTTCTCGTTTGTTCTGTGAAACTGCCGCAAACATGCAGTTTCCAACAGCCGCGTTCCTGATTCGAACTTTCGACGTAATAAGAAAATTCAAAGTGCGCTAAACAACAGGACCAGAAAGGGGAGGAGACAAACATGGCGCTAAATTTGTCCACTGTGTTTGTCTCCGCCTCTTTCTGATCCTGTTGTCTAGCGCCGTTTCAATTTTCTTGTCTCTATGGAACACCAACTCGTCCAGTCTGCCGTTCTTCTCTCGGCATAACATGGGCACAACATCACGTTTAGTCCTCAGTGGCGGCCTGTCTGGAGCAGCTCTCTTAGCACTCTACACTTTGTCAAAGGTCTAACCAGAGCTGAGATGGAGCGGTGAGAGTGACTGCCAAGTAGAAAAACGCAACAGAAATTTTTCAGTGCCACAACGATTTACTTTAGCTTTTTGTCAGGGAACCTCTACTGACAACAAAAAAATGTGGCTAGTAACAAAATTTTTTGTAGTTAGTGAAGAAAAGCACTACAAAGTACACAAGAGCACTGAAGAAAAATTGCAGTACTCCATAAAAATACTAC
Organism: Amblyomma mixtum; assembly: GCF_055824585.1. Lineage (NCBI taxonomy): Eukaryota > Metazoa > Arthropoda > Arachnida > Ixodida > Ixodidae > Amblyomma > Amblyomma mixtum. The sequence continues at coordinate 162,066,216 of NC_143016.1, read as the reverse complement.
AAAACAGAAAAAAATCTGTCATTAGGAAAAAACAACCAAACACTTCGCCGAATGTTTGACACGGTTCAGATGTTTGTTTTTTGTTCTACTGGGTGCGTATTCATATAGGACTTGGTGGCCAATAACTGTACCAGGGTAGCAAAATCCTCCTCTGGTGAGGGAATGCGACAGCAAGCTCTAGTCACCGTTATCAGGCCGCGTCCTTGGCCTCGCTAACAATTTTACTGACACATTGGTTTTGTTTACTCAGTGGAGAATTGCGTGGCACCGGGATCCACCTAGCGGTACTCCTCCTCGCGGGGCGCATGCTCTCCCTCTACGGCTCAACTGCAAACCTTGACAGCCTTATTATTAACTTCCGTGCTTCCCTCTTTCTGTTTCTTTTTCTGCGCTTGCTCTTCACTGCGGGAAATTCACTGACATCCGGATGTCCGCTTTAGACGGCGCGCCGAGGAGGGAACAACTCACCAGCGACGAGCTCCTTGAGTTCTTCAGCCAACTGCTCACCACGATTTTTGTGGCCCGGACGGAGCGCCACAACAGCGGTGGGCAGCTCGCCCGCTTCTTCACTCGCCACGCCAAATACAGCCGCCTCGGCCACGTGTGGGTGCTCTAGGAGGCAGTCCTCAAGCTGGCAGGAGCTCACTTTCCAGCTGAAGCAAACCACCATGCACTTGATCCGGTCGATCATGTACAGCCGTCCGTCCTTGTCGTACATTCCGACGTCTCCTACGCATTGCACACATTTTCACAACGAAAAACTTTATCCAGGCGTATCAACTAGAAGCTCTCATTGCGAAACGTGGTTAATCGAACGAAAGGGTCGTTTTTTTCCAAACTCTTCATTGTTTGTATACCATTCATTCAAAGCAGAAGACAATCTGTACAGTCTGAGCACATAACGCGGCCTGTATCTTTCCAGCCTGCCGTGATTTGGGTTCAAGTGGAGCTTGAACAATTTTGCCTTTACTGCTTTATGAAACGACATTACATTTAATATAAATAAATGGCAGATGACTAGTATAGCCGGTAATGCGAAATTAGAGTGCACCTCTTCACACCTGGCAGGGGGCGTGGATGACCGGGTATACCGACGCCGACGACTACCACGTGGAAGTCAAGAATGGGCGCCTAAGAGTTAAGCTCTAAAAGTAAATATGTATTGTAATAACTGTACAGATTCCCAAATATAGGCGTCTTCGTAAAAATAGATGTTTTCGTAAAATACGTCGCTTTGTTCTAGACCTTTTTTCTCCAATTTTTGCTAATTTCTGGCGATACACTCTTCTTAATTGCTTTAATAACAGGTTATATTCGTTAATTTACGCTGCGCCGAGATTACTGGCAATGGTTAGAATACTCTACTATCAGCAGTTGTAGGCCCCAGGTATGCGGCGCGGCGCTAAAATTCGTTGTTTAGATTACGCTTACCTGTATGGAACCAGCCTTGAGAGTCCAAAACAACGTCGGTTTCAGCAGGCATGTTGTAGTAGCCCTTCATCAGTGCAGGTGAATGCACTAAGACCTCGCCCTCCTTCATGGGCCCCAAAGCTGTACCGGACTCCACGTCAATTACCTGGGAACGTTTCATGCCACGCAAATGAACAGCCATCCTTTTGTTCTACATGCCCCGGAAACACGCCGCACCCCCCTCCCGCGAGATCGGCCAAGATTCGCAATGCATATGAAAACAAGCCGCATACACTTTTGTCAATAACAAACAAAAGGTAGCTGCAAAGAAACACGCCTAATGGGCTGAATAGACCTAAAACGTCCGGTGCCGCAAATTATCATCAAATCGTCATACGTCGTGTACTGATTCCTGCACTAAACTTGCATACAAATTCTGGTAACCGCGTACTGCCAGTAGTCGGTGCTTTTCGAAAAATATATTTAGGGCAACTGGGAGGAAGATGAGAAACGGAAAGCGAGCTTGAATATACTTCAGACAGCAAATATCCCGCTCCTTTTATCTGTCCCACACTCTATTTCAGTAATTAAAAGTTTTCACCACCACCACCTCCTTTTATCTGACTGTGTGGCAAATGCTGAGTAAAGAATAGGAAGGAATTTGTTGAAGAAAAAGTGGTTTACGCTCGTCGGGCCCTCTACGATCACGTCAGGCAGAGCTAGGTGGTTGAACCGTTTAATTTCGGCGAATAACTTGCTTATTCTTGGTTTGTAGCGATTTCACTACAATGGTCATTTCTGCCACTTTCAAATACCGCGGAAAGAAATGTATTGAAATTAATTTTGGTGAAGCATTGCGCCGCTTTTACTGACACAAAATTTGTATAAAAAGTTGTTTAGACCCTCGTAAGCTAAAGTATGCGCATTTTTTTATTGCGTGACAAGTGCTGCATGAATCAGAAACTCTACCAAGAGGATTTCATTATGCTTAGCAATGGTCACTGTCTTGCCCGGCTGGAAAAAAAGTTTGACAAGGCAACGTATAAGTGACGCTCACGCCATCCACCGCGTACACATTCACCTTATTTTTCATCCGAACAATTACCATGAGACGTACTTGGGCTCACTGCAAACTACAGAAAGTCATGCAAGCTATTTTCATGAAGAAACTGGAGCACAATTGCCCACACAAAGACAGATCCTTTTGTTGAAACTTTCGTCAGTCGACGAAGGCTTCTTCCCGATCAGGCCAGTGCCCGAAAGACGGTCCTCTTCTTCGCTGCCTTCTACTGTGAAAGGCTGCATAAGTCCTAGTAAAAATTATGTCTCAGAAAGCACTTGTTGCATCTCAGAACAAAATCAGTTGTTGATGACCGATAGCAGCAACGATTATGGGCAAGCGAGACACAAAGGCGAACTCCATTATAAGTTTGTGCTCAATAATAATGTAGAACATGAGAAGTGGATGCGAACCAAGTCTCGAAAATGTGACCTTGACAAGTAACAAGTGGCAAGAATGTCCACTTCAATGACCACACACCAATATTCCTGTTCCAATGAATGTCATACGCTGTTCTCTAAGAAAGGAAAACTTCGGTGTGACACGAAGATTCCTTATTCAGTGCCATTATCGCCGCTGGAACACGGTGCAGTTGCCTACGCGAATAATTTATCGATGTACAGAGACAAAACCAAAAACTTCACGAGTCGCCTTAAAGAAAACCAGGAAGACGTGCGAAACGAGAAAGTAATGAAAACGCAAGGAACACCACGAAAACGAAAGTAGCCACCAGAATAACTCGGACGAAGCCAAGATACTACGACGAAAATCAATGTTGCCCCACCTTTAACCTTCGATTAACTTGCCATCCAGACAACACCTAACACACCACACAGAAACGGTGGAACTTGGCATCCGTCTATACGAAGTCGCTAAAAATCGCTTATTGCTACAAAACCAGAGTGCACTCGGACAGTTGCTCCAACGTGAACAAGGGAGCCCTAGAGCTCCCAAGACATCATTTGTTTTTTGACTTTGGTCAGCGATTTGAGAGCTTCGCTAGGCCTGATTCATAAGTGTACGATACGCCGTCAAACCATCCTCTAGGCTATAACCAATATTAGCAGGCAAGGGAAGGGAAAAGGGGAGCCCATTATGACGTACATCATGGAAGCCACCAGCTACCGAAGAAAAGCAGCCAAGGCCTGTTTGTTTTCTTTCCTTTAACTTGTTGTGTTGTTGAATGGGACATTTATAGGGTTAATATTTAAAGATAATTGATTACAGGGTTCAGCCTAAGCCAAGGAATACGATGCGAGCTATGGAAAAAACTATGTTCGGTGCAACGTTAGGAGATAGGAAGCCGGCGGAATGCGTGAGTGAACAAACGCGGGTTAATGACATCCTAGTCGAAATCAAGAGGAAGAAATCAGCTTAGGGCAGAACATGTAATGCGAAGGGAAGATAACCGCTGGTCCTTAAAGATAACCGAGTGGATTCCAAGAGAAGGCAAACGTAGCAGGGAGCACCCGAGAGTTAGGTGCGCGGAGGAGATTAGGAGGTTTGGGCGTATACTGTGGCCACATCTGGAGAAGAGTGGGGTAATTTAAGAGATCTGGAAGTGGCCTTTGCCCTGCAGTGAACATAATCAGGCTGGTAATGACGACTAGAAAACAAAAACAAAATAGCCGCTATGCCTCCGATGTAATCCGAACTCATAACTGCCCAATTTAACGTCCTGTGCTCTACCAGCTCATCTACAGGAACGGCTCTCTAACCTTCTGATTAAGCAGCCGACTAGATTGCCGTCGCAGTAGCTCAGTTGGTATAGTACCAGACGGGAAATTCGGAGGCAGTGGGTTCTGATCGCACCAGCGTTCTGTGGTGGTTTTGTCGTCTGCTTTATAATCAATTCTTTTTAAATACTTGACCCATTATTATCCCATTTATGGTCACCACAAATTAAACAACAAAAGATCCGCTGTGCTCCTTGGTTTCGGTGCCTGTTGGCTTCCGTCATCAATAACCAATTTTTTACCCGAGACACGACCAAAGAGCTGAGCTTTGTAACTGCCGTGATTACTCGCGGTGCGTTCTATGAAGATGCGAAATTTTTACCGGTGTTTTGAGAGCCTTGATCTCGAAAGATCTCTTAATCGAAGTCTAACAGTGCGACTGAGAGCAATAGCCATGCTGTCCTCGTCGCACGTCGGCTCATCTTGCTGCTATTACCACCGCGGCGTTATTTGCTGTTCGTAATTAAAAGTTCGCCCATTCAACAGTCTCTTTTGGAAGGCTTCTGCCGTCCTCCTGCTTCCCTGTTCCCGTTACCATGTATGACATCTGGTGGACGTGCTGAGTGTACAATTCTCAGGGTTTCGACGCCCCTCAAGCTAAGAGCAAACCACTATCATCATCATGAGCCTGACTACGCCCACTACAGCGCAAAGGCTCTACCATGTTTCTCCAATTAACCCTGTTTTTTTCCAGCTGCAGCCACCGTATTCCCGCGAACTTCTTAATCTCATCCGCCCACCTAACTTTCTGACACCCGCTGCTACGCTTGCCTTCTCTTCGAATCTACTGTTTTACCCTTAAGGACCAGCGGTTATTTTGCCTTCGCAGTACATACCCTGTCTAACCCCATTTCTTCTTTATTGCGACTAGGATGTCAATACTATGCGTTTGTTCCCTCACCCACGCTGCCGTTTGCGGTCTGTTAACGTCCCACCTAATATTTTTCTTTCCATAGCTCGCTACTAGCGTAACGCAGATTCCAAGACTGACTTACGCCGCCGCGTCGCCCAAATGGAGGCATGCAGTCAGCCGTCGGCTAGACCTTTATTTAACGCCCAAAACACAATAGTCACGCGAACGCCTCACTTATGACGTACCCACAAGGTTTCATAATGTGACACCTGGACTACAAACAACCACCCCTCTGCTCTGGCACACCGGTAACTTCCCTCGAACCTGCTGGTTGAGTCTCCGTAGTTTCTGTTCTGGAGAGCCTCGGCCAAGCCCAGGACAGCAACTCCGAGAGATCAACTGCTTCACACGCTGAGTGAGAGCAGTATATGTCAAACCGCAGAGCTCGCCATAGATATCTAACTCACGCCTCGTGTCAATGTGCCGCAGCTACGCAGCGGCTGCGGCCCGTCGACGCGATGCTATAACCTTGCCTCGTGTCTATGGGGAGCAGCTACGCAGCGGCTGCAATGTTATGGCGTCGCGTCGACACGAGGCAATGTTATGGCCTCGCGTCGACGGGCCGCAGCTACGCAGCGCCTGCAAGATTATGGGGTGATGTTCTCTGGCGAAACGACGAATAGGCCTCAAGAAGGACGACGCCATGCACAAGAACGAGCAAAGAAGCGACGACGCTGCTCAATATATCCAGAGTCCTTAAGGATTCTTCGGGTAGCACTTGTCCATGTCTTCCATCCATTTCTGAGTTTTTCTCACTCTAAGTGTTTCTTTTGTTGTTTTTTAAACTCTGTAAGTAGTTGTCAACGTAAAGGCGGGGAACATAAGTCTGAGTACCCTTTTGTCTCTTCTGGCCACAATAGAGAGAGAGGGCGAGAAGAAAAGCTGAGGAGGGTAACCAGGAAAAAGCATTGGCCAGTTACTCTGCACCCGGGAAGGCAAAGGAGAATTGAGCTAATAACAACCATTGATAATCATGAAAGGAGACTCGCAGTGATGGTTTAGCCACCGATAGACACCTGAACCCTAACATGATGGAAGGTATGTGTGATGTGCGCACGAAACTGTCGAGGGATTTTTGGAACGCGGCGTGTCGGCAGTGGTGCGACGGACAGCGGAGCGCCGTGCGTGCCAGCCCCGTTTGCGCTCGCTCTCATCTCCACCTCTGCGACTCTGCGAAAATTCTCTGCGACTCAAAATCCGCCCTGTCCAATTTCGCTAAAGGCTAGATATCCCGCACCGCGGCTCGGCTTCTACGCTTCTGGCACTCCACCCGCCCTGTAACCCTTACCTGGACCCCCGCACACGCAGGCCTCCCGGGTAACGAGGAGGTCCACTTCCTCGCCCGAGGTCTCACTTTCCGGGCTGGAGCTGGACCCCCTCCGTCATCCCGGGAGCGTCTGCTTACCTTCAGAGATATCCTTACACACTACCGAGATACCCGGCACGTTTACGCACCACCGGCTCCCTCTCTAACCCTAACCCAGGCATCCCACTGGCGCCGACTCCAGACCCGTACTGCTCCTTACCTTATTCTTCGTCATGCCCGCTACCCCGATCAGTTATTTTCCTCCTGTAAGCTCTGCGGGAAACCGGGAGACTTTATTCATATCCTTCTCACTTGCCCCACCTTCCGACACCCTCCATTTCCAACCACGGCGGAGTCATTCTGGGAGACTCTCCTGGCCAGCTCCGCTGCTGCTGACCAGCGCCGGATAATTACTGACGCCTTGAAGCGGATAGCCCTACAAGGACTGTCTTTTGCCCGTTAAGGGCAACCCCTTAAGGGTGGCCTCGTGCCACGTAAGGGGAGGCAGGGTTTGCGCCCTCTGCATTGATTGGCGATAAATGTTTCCACCACCACCACCAGCCCCGCGGTGCGCCTGTGCGCGTGCCTATGGTGTGCACTAGGCAGGCAAGAGCAGCGGAAGGCTGACGTGTCAGCAAACCGAGGTGTAGAGGAAGACACCGCACTACAAGTCTGGTCATTCAAGCGTGGAGGTGGTAGCCTTCAAACTTCGGGCCTCTGCTGCCGTGGACTTCCCTTGAATCAACGACGCAGGCCTACTGCGTCTCTTTCGAGGTTTTGAAAGGGCAGCAGATGGATTGAAGATCCTTGTTGCCAAGGCTTCCTTGGATAGGCTGCACAAGCCTACGGTGTTTTGGAACGCCGTCGACAGGAACTGGTTACGGTTTTCCTGTTGCAGCTTCCCAGTTCTTGGGGGCGGCTGACAGGATTTCGTCAGCGTCTCCCGTGTGCATCTCCGTTCCTCACCTCCTGGCTCTCTACCACCGCTTCCTGGACGCAACGCCAGCGACGCATCGCAAGTCGCCAACCCGCGTCCTTGCTGCCTGCAAGGCATTCCCGCTCCACTTTGTATCCGGTGAACTCTCTGCTTTTTACCCGTAGTGTTGTACGCGTATGTAGTGTGTGTTTTACTTGCTGTTTTCGTTTCTTTTATTGGCTCCTTTCCTTTAAAGTATAAACACGGCTTCGTTTTGTTTTGTTTGATTCGTTTGTTTTCTTCTTCTAACCTGCACGCGAAAGTGTTCCCCTTCAGCAGTTGAGGACGCGTCACCCCAATTTGCGACAATTTCGACTTCGTCCTGTCGCGCGGACGACAAATTGTCGCGAACCATAGTGACGCGTCCCCAACTGCTGAAGGGGAACGCTTCTGCGTGTAGGTTAGAAGAAGAAAACAAATGAATCAAACAAAACAAAACGAAGCCGTGTTTAGGCTTGCGACCTCACCCCCGGGGAGAAAGATCCTGAGCAACCTAGGATGACATGATAAAATTCCGGAAAGAAACGCGCAGGCAAAATTACAGACCAAAGTTAGAAAATTACTCACTATTAAACCACTTCCAAAAAACATGCACCCTGCTTTTCACGAAGGCAGGAGGAGAGCCAGAGCAAAGGCCCTGGAAGCCAAGCTCGAAGGCTCGGAACACACAACCTATGTAGACGCGGCGGAATACGAAGGAGGCGACTCCTTTGTGGTCGTGGCCGTGAACGACTCGGGTGAAACATTAACGGCCGGTTCGGTCAAAACAAAAAACTCAGGGACAGCGGAGGAGGCGGCTATCGCCATGGCAATGGCCAGCACCAAAGCAGTCACCATAATTAGCGACTCCAAGGTGGCTATCAACAATTTTGCGCGGGGTATGATCTCCCAGGAGGCAGAACGAATATTAAGACATAAAGACTGGGACCAAAGAGAGGTGGAACTAATATGGGCGCCGGCACACTCGGGGAACAGGGGAGAGAGAGAGAAAGGAATTTTAATGAGGGAAAGGTGGAGAGGTCGGCCGGTGGTAACATGGCTCTGGCCTGCTACTCCACACAAGGGAAAGGGAAGAGGAGGAAAAGGAAAGTGCGAATGAAGGCTGATGATGGCATAATACAATGAGTTTCTCGCGTGATGTCTGCACACACACACACCACACACACCACACTGGCTGGCACTCGCATCGCGGTGGGGAACAGGGGAAACGAGTTGGCTCACAGTATAGCTCGAGGTTGTGTCAGCCGAGCAGTGAGCCGGGTCGAATCCCCAAATTTCACGAGAGATGCATTCATATCATTTCACGAATACACCAATCAGTTTAAACTGGAAAGGAGGATCTATCCGCCACCAGACAAAAAGCTCGACAAAAGCCAGGAGGTAACGTGGCGTCGGCTCCAGACGCCAGCCTTCTTTAGCCCGTCGAGACTAGCACACATGTATCCAACACAATACAACGCTACTTGCAAACAATGCGGCGAGATAGCCGGATATGACCACATTTTATGGAGCTGCAAAAAGGCGCCGCCACCGGCGGACCTACTACCAGTCCCTTCTCTAGAGCGGTGGGAGGCTATACTGGCCCGCTCAGACCCGTTGACGCAAGTCCGGGCCACTGATTGGGCTCACAAGGTCGTCAAGAGCCATGGGCTCGAAGCCACCTAGTATAATGCCCACTAGGGCTCAGTGCTGACAATAAACGTTTTCCAATCCAAATATACTTTAAAGGAAAGGAGCCAATAAAAGAAACGAAAACAACAAGTAAAACACACACTAGACACGCGTACAACACTACGGATAAAAATGAGAGAGTTCACCGGATACAAAGTGTCCCAGGTGGAGCGGAAATGCCGTGCAGGCAGCAAGGACGCGGGTTGGCGACTTGCGATGCGTCGCTGGCGTTGCGTCCAGGGAAGCGGTGGTAGAGAGCCAGGAGGTGAGTGAGTGAAAATTTTATTGGATCTTTCAAGGGTTTCGCGGTTGTGAAGTCTCCGCCGTCTTCTCTGGCGCTGGCGACTTGAGGCTACTCGTCAGCAAGGGTGGGCCCCTATTCCAAGGCTCCACTGAGTCGTGCTGCATCATTCGCGTGCTGCACTAAGGCCCTTTGGGTCGCGAGCTCAACGCTGGTGAGCCGACTCTCCCATTGCTCCGCACTCGGTTGTTCGTGTTGGTGGAATGCTTTGTTGCGTTCGCACTCCCACGCGATATAAAGTGTAGGTGTGGCATCGCACCAAGGGCAGGTGGCTCTGTATTGTGTCGGGAACATCTTATTAAGTATGTGTACGTTAGGAAAGGAGTTGGTCTGTAATCTGCGCCAGCCGGTCGCTTCCTCCTTTGTTAGGGCTTAGTGTGGTGGTGGATATCTAATTCTAGCTCCCCTATGCAAGTGCAAGGTCTCTGCGTATCCCCCCTCGCAAGCCTGTAGGCGGAGCTCCGGAGCATTTGACTGCCCTGCTCGGAATGCGTTACCTCGAGCTAGGCTGTCTGCCCTTTCGTTCCCCCCTATGCCCGCGTGGCCCGGGATCCAGATTAGGTTATGCCTTGGTTTCTCCTCGGCGGAGGTAACCCCGCTGAGTATTTTAAGGGCTGTTCTGCTGATCCTGCCCCTCGTGTAGTTCCTGCACGTCTCCTTCGAGTCCGTCATTATGTTGAGAGATCGGCCCGTTCTGTATCCTTCTGCTGCCGCCAGCGCAACGGCAATCTCTTCGGCCTCCGCTGGGCCGGCGACCTTTGCCGTGGCACACGTGATCATGTTTCCTTCCTTGTTTACCACTACCGTCGCGGCTACGCGTTCTCTCTCGCGCGGATATACGGCAGCGTCCGTGTATACGGTGTCGTCTAACTGGGCTAGCGTTCTCTCCACGTACTCGACCCTCGCTTTTCGTCTGTTTTCGTGAAGATTGGGGTCCATGTTTTTCGGCAATGGTCCCACGTTAATGGTTTTCCTAAGGTGGTCCGGTACGTCCGCGTATCTGTCTACCAGTCCGCTCGTGTCCCGACCCAACCTTCTTAAGAGCGCTCGTCCCGTGGGGGTGCCTCTGAGTCTCGTGGTTTGCGTTCCCACCAGGGCTTCGGCGAGTTCGCTGAAGGTGTTGCTGATGCCTAGCTGGAGCAACTTTTCGTTCGACGTGTGCTTGGGTAGGTGCAGAGCAGTCCTGTACGCCTTCCTGAGAATGATGTCGGCTTGCTCTCTTTCCGCCTTGGTCGTCGCGTGGTACGGCAGAAAGTACGTGACTCGGCTGACAATTAGGCTGTTAACTAGCTTGAGAGTGTCTTCTTCTCTCATTCCATATCTCTTTTGGGAGACTCTGTTGATCATACGGCCCACCTGCTCTGCCGCCTTACTCAGCAGGCTGATGGTGTGGCTGCATTTCCGCCTTCCTTGCAACCACATGCCCAGGATCCTTATCATGTTCTTTTCCGGAATGTTCTGTCCCTCGAGAACGACCTCCAGTGTCGCTTGGGTGGGATGCCTGCCGACCCTGAGAAGTTCCGACTTCTCCGACGAGCATCTTAGGCCCCTCTTTCTGGTGTAAGTTTCTACGCAAGTTGCCGCTTCCTGTAGTTTTTCTTGCTTCTCCCCGAGTGATCCTTGGGTGACCCATATCGTGATGTCGTCTGCGTACATCGCGTGTTGGATGCCCTGGATCTCCTTGAGCCGTCTTGCGAGTCCAATCATTGCCACGTTGAAGAGGACGAGCGATATGACGGATCCTTGGGGTATGCCCCAGGAGGTGAGGAACGGAGATGCACACGGGAGACGCTGACGAACTCCTGTCAGCCGCCCCCAAGAACTGGGCAGCTGCAGCAGGAAAACCGTAGCCGGGTCCTGTCGACGGCGTTCCAAAACACCGTAGGTTTGTGCAGCCTATCCAAGGAAGCCTTGGCAACAAGGATCCTCAATCCATCTGCTGCCCCTTCAAAACCTCGAAAGAGACGCAGTAGGCCTACGTCGTTGATTCAAGGGAAGTCCACGGCAGCACAGACCCGAAGTCTGACGGCTGCCACCTCCATACTTGAACGGGGCTCAATGGTCTTGCGTCGATGATTCAAGGGAAGTCATCGGCAGCACGGACCCAACGTCGGACAGCTGCCACTTACAAGCTTGAATGGCCAGACTTGTGCTGCGGTGTCTTCCTTTACACCTCGGTTAGCAGACCTGTCAGCTTTCCGCTCCTCGTGCCTGCCTCGTGCACACCATTCGCACGCGCACACGCGCAACGCGGGGCTGGCACGCACGGCGCTCCGCTGTCCGACACACCACTGCCGACACGCCGCGTTCCAAAAATCCCTTGACAGTGTGATGTGCACATCACACTATGATGGAGGGACGAAAAGATGGAACAGAGAAAAGGGCGCCGTAGTGGAGGGCTTGAAATTTCATTGTACTACTTGGAGTTTCTGTAATACTACGTAGAATTGGTGTCTTACGAATTCACTTACACCGAAACGAGGACTGAATTTGATCCGGCGTCATCGTGCGCAGCAGCGCAGTGCGCTAGCCGCTTAGCCAACGCCGTGAGTAGATATGAGTTTTAAATAGGAGCGCGAAGTAAGCAGGTAAGGAATTTGGACGTGATAAAACCGTAGCCTATCTTTTAGGCACGATGCCCTAAAGAGACGGAAAACTGCTTGGCCTCCTTTCGGAGCCGCCAATCACTCCGGCCAAAAACAAGCTGATCTCCTCAGTGGCAGATAATGACCAGTAGTCGGCATATGGCTTCTGGTATCGGTGCTAAAGGCGCGGTGAATAAAATTACTTTGTATCTTGTCTCATCAGTTTTGCGGCCAGGGCTGGCAGGGCTTTCAGAGCAAACGAGTGGAGAGGAGATCGTCATTGATAGAAAAGTATTGCAGCGGGGAAATTTTTAACCAAGGAGAAGCTTCGCTTCATTGAATATTAACATGTTAGCATTCTTGTTCAAATATTTTGAATCTTGGATTACTGTAAGGAACCCTTCTCGAAATATTCAAGGTAATGATCTATTCTTCTTACGCATAGCAATTTTTTTATTATTTTACAATTGCTCGTATGCAGCAGTTAGGACTGGCTTAGAAAACAAATTGGGATCGTTTTTGACGATGGCAAAACTATTAATAGAAAAAATTGCAAGCCAGTCGACAGGAGATCTGCGGATATATTGATTGCTATAAGGAAATCTACAATATATGAAAAAATTCAGGTCACAAAGTCGTTCCCGTTGAAAAAATGCTTTTGTCTAAAATTGCTGCGTATTTTCGACAACAATACATCACAAGCTTTGTTGTTAGATTGCTGTTCACGGTACTGCGGCTTGCCACCCTTTCCTCTGATCAAGTTCAAGCTCCCGTTAATGTCCTCTCTCGCTACGAATACCAGTGAAACGATTTGCAAGCTGCTCCGTGAAAGCGCGCTTACCTTGATCCTGGTACCGGGCACCGGAAACCCGACGTTGTCATAGGCGTACTCTCCTGGGGGCGGCACAGCAATGAAGCCAGTCTCGGTGGTTCCGTAGGCGTTGCGGAACACCAGTGGTCGCAGCGCGGCAACGATCTCCCGGGCGGCGGTCGGGGACACGGGAGCCCCAAAGAGCACAACGCTCCTTAGCGACGGGGGTGGACCGCAGCCGCGCTTCAGGACGTGTCGCGCGATGGCCAGCGCGCGATACTGCGGACTTGCAAACCACGTCACCTGCGCCGCCCCATTCAACATTGAGGTCATTCAAGCTGAACAAAAGCACGCAGAAAGGCGCCAAGCACGCAAAATTCACAAGACTAGATACTACTACACTAATGTAGGCTTTTAACACAATTTGATTGTTGGTTTGAACGAACACTGAGATGGACTCGGTGGCTGTGCTACAACACAGTTGTCTAATCCACTCAGCTTCGTCATGCAGGTGTTCTCGCCTTCCATCATCTGCGTCATTTTCTCTGACATCTTCAGCGCCCCCTGGTCGACAGCGATGCAGCGTGCTCCCTATTGCGGCGCAGTTTGCGGCGGGCGCAGCTTTGCCCTCTTAAGGAGCCACTAACACCCCCTTTCCCGCACTGACCGGTCGAAACAACTGGATGCTCAGTCACGATCGGAAGGTCCCATCGCCAGCCACTATATTCACCGTGACAACTATTAATGCGCAGTGACCGTCCCCGCCACTCTGTGGGTTCGGTGGTTGTGCTACAATACAGTTGCCTAATCCACTCGCCTCATCATACAGTTTGGAGGCCGTTACAGACTTTTTATGCGAAGCATATTATTTTATTTTGTAAAAGCAGGGTGCTTATAAAGGCAATCACAGCAAACTACAGCCCTTCGCCGTGGTTATGCGCCGTGCACACCACGTGGTACAGTGACGTCACACCACGTGACATACGACGTGACACATGACGTCACGACAGAGGAAGACGGAGGTACACTACAGCCCTTCGTCGTGGTTATGCGCCGTGCACACCACGTGGTTCAGTGACGTCAAACCACGTGACATACGACGTGACACATGACGTCACGATAGAGGAAGACGGAGGTACACTACAGCCCTTCGCCGTGGTTATGCGCCGTGCACACCACGTGGTACAGTGACGTCACACCACGTGACACACCACGTGACACATGACGTCACGACAGAGGAAGACGGAGGTACACTACAGCCCTTCGCCGTGTTATGCGCTGTGCACACCACGTGGTACAGTGACGTCACACCCCGTGACATACCACGTGACACATGACGTCACGACAGAGGAAGATGAGTGTCCACCGGGCAGGCGGACGCGGCTTCCGTGGCAATCCAGGCGCCCACCCAACCGCGTCTCGGGCTTCGCATCTGACCAGGGTTAACCAAGTTAAGCCTCAGCCATTTTTTGATAGAAAACCAGTTACTTTTTATGGTACAGTTCCCGAACCCTCAGTGTTACCATGTTATCAATGTGGAGTGCTTCTTGTGAACACGTCCTTTGCGGTCCTTGTTATTGCTGTGTGGTGACATTGAGAGCAACGCTGGTCCCGTTAACCTAGACGTCATTCTTGATTAGCTAAAAAGAATTCCTTCTGGCCTGACAAAATTAGTAAATGAATTGCTGGAGCTTAAAGGCCAACTGCTCTCAACGAAAAAGAAAATCAAGGATTTGACCACACATATCAGCACGTTAGAAACCCACTGCGTAAGTCTGAAAGTCTGTCTACATTGCGCACTGTCCTAGAGGCGATCCAAATCAGCACAACCGAGACGACTCCTCTGGTTAGTGTGCTAGAGGCTCGTCTGGGCGATGCCGAAAATCGATTCCAGCGAAGCAACCTAGTTTTATATGTTTTGACCGATACTAACCAATATAAAATCTATCGGAAATCCAAAGATCGAAATCATTTCGAAACATCCCGCACACACACTCACACACGCATCAAACCGTTCAAGTACAGTGAGCAATATCATAAATTGAATTATTCTAGTTAAATTACCTAACCACTAATTAGCACAGTCATAATTAACTATGTACGCATCAGTACATGTCCTTAAGACACTGCAGAAAGTCAAAGACCCCCACGCATTCACCAGGTCCACATATACCCACTTATCCCTTCGAATGTTTGTGGCCTATGTAAAAGAATTCTATGCCCAGACCGATTTGGAACCGGAGTGACACTCACTCTTAGAGCTGTGCTGTTCGTTGTCTTTTTTTCCCGTTTTTTTTTGGTGCTTAGTTGTGTCATATTATGATGTATTAGCTATGTATGTACGTGCTCGGCATTGACTTTTTTCTCGTGCTTCGTTGCTTAGGTTTCTTGATTTGCCACTGTTTTCTTAATGTTTGTAAATAGCTGAGGTGCTTAAAACGTTGTCTCATTGTAACAGAAAGGAAGTTGAAAAAAAAATTTCGTGGCCTATTGCTAGCGTGCCATTCTTGCAATCCAAGCGTTGTGGGTTAGAATCCGACCTATTTTTCCCAATGTACTTTTCACCGCAATTACTTTGCACATATAAACGTCCCTAACAGGTTTTCAACCAACCCGAGCATGCTAGCACCGATTTATGTCTTTCACGGTGCCGGTTCCGCGCGTTGAAGGATACGGGAAGCAAAGGTGTGATCCAACGGATGTGCTTGAATTAGCCGCGTGAGGTCATCTCGTTGAGGAGTCGCAAATCAGTCCCTAAAGCTTAATATTTCGGCCACACCACCGGTCAAAGCCAATAGCGGCTTAACTGCGAAATGGATCCCTTAACTATAAGGCGTTAAGATCGCTGTCGATCCTAACAAAATGTTACAGTAAAGCTCGGTATGTACTACAACCAGCGAAATGATTAGTGCGCCATGTAAGGAGCAGAAATGCAGTTGCCTTCAATTTTCATTTAAACAAAAGTGATGAAGAATTAGTAGAATACGCGAGTTAATGTACCCGCACTGATAAAATGTAGTCATACACTGAAGGCAGCACAAAAAGTATAAATCTACCCTGGCAGCCTGTTTATATACTGCTAGGTCTCCCTAAATTCAGGGAATTGTGAAGAAAGTATTTTCTTCTTGCCTCTACGGGGTAACAATTTGGGGGACTATTACACTCGCAATGCACCAGGTTACGCTCACCTGTGGCTGCTCCACAAAGCTCCCGTTGGTAATTTCCGTGTCTTTCTCAGGAAGCATCTTTATCTAAGTGGTTGAACGAGAGCTTTCTTCAGTAGGTATCATCCAGTGCAGGCATGTACATGCGCACATACTTTTGAAAAGGAAACGCTATCTCCTTTATTTTCAACTGAAAATAGGCATCTACGGGGCGGATTAAACTACTTGATGTATAGTTTCCTTTTAGGAGCCGTGGACGATATCTCGGTGTCCACTGTGCATGCGGACTGTATGCCAAGGTGGCAATTATTCACCGGATATAATGGTATATAAAGTGGTATAATGTGCTAAACTTGTATAATAGATTTCTTTTTAATCCTTCGTTTTAGGGAGCAAGATTGAGTTGACACATTGAATGCCGCGCACATCGAAAGGGCTCGAGGTTAAGTGGCTACATCGAAGTCCACGAACATAAGAAATTCTAGCATTTTTCAAATTTCCGAATCAGAAATATGGTTCGAGATACCGAACATGAAAAGGACGGCATCTAACGCTCCTTAAGTTGACGTTGGCTCTTTGTACTTCCGTTAAATGGCTTCCCTGCATTTGGTGGCAACACTGAAGCAATGCCAATGTATTCTACGCCATAAAAGTTTAGCCATTGTACTGTTTTGCTTTTTAAATCTCCACAACGAGCAGATAAAAAATAGGAAAATGAGGGGCTCGTTATGGCATACATACCAATCAGGCCAAAGTTACCGAGGCATGGACAGCATAGAGAATACGTTTCGCTTGTGGTGCTGATCATTTAATCACCTTATGCTTGAAAACTAAAGCAACAGAAAATGGAAGAAAAACAACCACATGCCCTAAGTGTGACCCGAACCCATGACCTCTGCATATTGTTAACGGCGCTCTTCAGATTTAGCTATGGTGGCGGCTGTTCAATCTTCTACAGGTAGCCGTGGTGAACACTTTCAAGGTAAAGTTACACGCCACATAAATATTTCCGACAATACAAGGTTCAAGAGTCTCACAAAATTCGGCTCACGTTCGTAAACGCGGCGCGGAGCGGAGCGAAGGACAAAAAGTCCTTCGCGCGCGCCGTCGATGATTCTAGAACGTTGCAGAAATGAACCTCGTTTACCGAGGGAGAGTGCGTAACCTTTAGTGTGGTGAGTGATGCCCTCTAAACTTCAATCGCTCGCGGCTGTGCTGAGCATTCTGGGTACGAAACAAGAGGCTCGAATTCTCTGGAAGCTACTTTCCACGCCTGACCAATGGCGATATGCGCCCTGCGAGGAAGTGAGAGAACAGCTGTACGGCTGATACTGATGTGCGCGCCGCTTTGGCGCAGGACGTTGGACGCTGTCTGTCAGCCAGAGCCGTAGGTCAAAGTTCGAAAGAAACGTGCTCGCCAAAACGTGCTGCTTTGTCTCTCTCCTGTGTTAGTATAGCTTGTGTGCAATACCTTTCGTGTATTACAGCCTCTTTATTGCGTTTCTTTGTACGTGTTGCATTGTTTAGCAACCACTTTGAATGTGTTCTCTGCGGTTACGGCACTCGGCTGCTGACCCGAAAGGCGCGGGTTCGATCCCGGCCGCGGCGTCTGAATTTCAATGGAGGCGAAATTCTAGAGGCCCGTGTGCTGTGCGATGTCAGTGCACGTTAAAGAACCCCAGGTGTTCGAAATTTCCGGAGCCCTTCACTACGGCGTCCCTCATGGACTGAGTTGCTTTGGGACGTTAAACCCCATGAGCCAAACCAAACTGAATCTGTTATTACCATTGATTAGGAATTCCATTGTATCGTCTCTTTTCTGTATAAAGCTGGTTTTGTTTGTGAACCTTTGACTCCCACCTAATCTCTGGGTTGCCACAGGCAAAAGCTGGGCACCAAACGGCCACCAGACCTCGTCACTTGGTATCTGGTTTCCGACTGAGATTCCCACGCTTAGTCAAGGGTATCTACTGTGACACTGCGACCACTTCCGCCGCACGCCCCAAGGGTGTCTGGGAGTGCACGCGACAAGTAGCCACAGGTGACAAACAGCCGCCGTCAAAGCTCAGTTGGTAGAGCACGTACGCGACCTAAGGAGGTCGAGGGCGTGGATCCTAATCGCGGCATGTGGAGGTTTTTTTCGCCTGAATAATCAATTTGTTTTTACGCATAAAATTATTAAACTACTATATTTCGCATCCATCAACACTGCAAGCAACAAAATTTCCCCTACGCTTTCTTTGATATCGGTGACTGCTGGCTTCCTTTATCTCTATCTTTATATGGCATCCATCTTTAACTCTATCTTTATATGGCATCCTGGTGCATGCTGGGCTCGGTAAGAAACCACCGACAGTAACTTCATGCTCTCGACCTAGATGCAAGACAAGCAAACATTTGCAAACGGACACTACGGTTAAGCGATTTCAGTTTGATATAAAGACCCGTTTTGACTGCACATCGTCGAATATTATCTACATGCTCCAGTGCTCCTTCTGCCAGAAACAATATATCGGAGAAACCGGGCAAACAATGAGTGCCAGATTAAACGGGCACCGGGCTGACACAACACGGAATGAACAGAAGGCAGTGTCGACCCATTTTTATCAACTCCATCACAAATTCGACGAACTCAAATTGTTCATTCTTCAGTCAGGCTTCGAATCGACTAGGGACAGAAAATACAGAGAAGCATTCCTAATCCACAAATTTAAAACACTGCAACCAACAGGGATTAACATGTCCAGAGGAAACCTGGAATCTCTCAGGTACATTCCAGGGTTAGCATAATTTTAAATTAACAAATGTCTTGCACGTGGTCAGACCATTTCCTAGAACCTCGCATAAGTATATTATGGCTCTTTGCACCCGTCCCACGTCATATCTTCCACCACATTTCCGGCCTTCTCACCCTCTCCCTTTGTTCACCTTTTTTTTTCCTAATCCCCTACTATCAGTTCTCGGAAACCATGACATTCCTGTTACCCCCTCCTCCCCCACCTTTTGGCTTTCTCTGAACTCGAGCCATTCCCCCCACCCCCCCCTGCCTTGTCATTCCTTGGAAATGCCCCCCTTTCTTTCTCCTTCCAGTGCCAGCCTATTTTGTTTGCCTTGTTCTCATTTCCCGGTACCACGCTGACTAATCCTCTTATCTGAGTTTTACAGGTACACCCAGCGCCTCCCCCCCCCCCCCCCCCCCCCGTCGCAGCCCCTTGAAAGCCTTTGTTCATTACACACCCCCGGGATATAAGTTTTTCCACTATAGCAGCTTAACGAATCAAGATTCACCTCCCTCCCCTTCCTGACACGCATCCCCTCTCACACCACTTTCCTTCCCCCACCCGGGGCCTTCCTCCTCGGAGCGAAGGCTCTATTTAATCCCTGCCAATGATGAACGCTTTGCCCAGACGAAGACAAGTCCCCTTGTCGAAACGTTGGCTCAAGCAACCTGAGGTTTTCCCCTCCCTTGTTCATTTTGTGACCGCCAAGGACCATCTACCACACCCTCTCTCTATCATTTATATGCACCGGTTAGTTGAAAGCTATATGTAGCAGTTATTTCTTATATCTCGACATAAAGCAACTAGAGCACGGCGGCAATGTGCTGACTGATATTCCAATATTATTCCCGCTCCCTTACTCTTCACCTTCCGCAAGCAATGCCTTGTCCCAGTCAGGTTTCGTATTCGTTAGAGATTCGAGGCAAATTTACGATACGCGTAACGTATCCGTGGCTAGCAAAGTTTCGGAAATATTGCAGGCTAATGTCTTGTTTTTGTTCGCTGCGTTTCGTTCTTTGGAGATGAAGCCCTCCTCCCTTCCACACATACTGGCGGAAAGGAGCGGGGTGGTGTCGACAATGCAAGTGTCTTGGCACCACTCTGTGTGCAGCGTGAAAAATTTGAGCTTTCTGGTGTTTTAGTGCGTTCTAACTAATTTATTCCTGTTCCTTCACATATTGTCCTTCGGCTTCCAGAAAAGTGCATTTATATTAAGGTTAACCAAATGATAATGTCAAAACGATTAGAAGGACGTTAGTATGGGTAAGACAAAGGCAAATTTCGGAGTTCCTAAGCACGCTGGATGCCGGAGTACCACAGATGGCAGGAAAAAGCAGCACTTCTCTCAATCATGCATAAAGAAGAAAATCTGCGGTTCACCTTGTGTCTCCACATGGCATCCACAATGCCGCTTGTTCCCTGTTGTCCCATCATCACGAATGCGGCACCGCTATAGAGTCCTTTCAAGTGGTACATCAATACAGCGAAGGTGATGCTTGGGCCAATGATGCAGATTTCTTCAGACGTCACCGGTTCACAAGCCCTATATAAACAGGAATCAGTAAATCATGTCAATGAACGAACAGAAAAACTTCTTCTGTTATTTGTAATGGTTCTCTCTTGTAAGCTAAACAAAGGGTGAAATGATAGATGCACTTTAGATAATAACTCACAGAATTTGGCTGGAACTTGTGGAGAGTAATGATATAGTGCGTACATCACATCCAGGCTCTTAGCATTGATGATGATTAGCATCAGTAATAATTTCATGAGCAGCAACAAACACGCCTACACCCTTATTCTACACCCTTCTAGACCCTGATTCTGCAATGCTTGCAAGACAGCTGAGGTCTCCTCTGAGTCAAGTTCTTTCCAGTAGTCAACGAAGGCTATATGTAGGGGTCGGTTATATTCTGCACATTTCTTTGTCACCTGAATGATAGCATGAATATGGTCTATTGTCGAGTATGTTTTACGAAAGCCTGCCTGACCATTTATTTATTTTTATTTATTTATAAATACTGTCAACCCTCAGTTGAGGGTTCAGTGATGTCTAAGGTTTTCCTAAGTATATCAGCGATTATTTAGTAAATACCTTTCAGACAGCGGGCAGTAACCTGATCGCTCTGTAATTTTTCATGTGCTTGATGTCTCCTTTGCTATGAATTTCTTATGAATTAGGAATTTCGTATCTATAAGGTCTTTCTAATCATATCCAAAAAATGTTCAGAAGTGACATTGAAAAATGTATTGCGACCGCTGTAGCAAATAACTGGTGCAAGTCTAAAAATGCGTTTTCCCAGGTGTTTTTTACCTGACTGTCCTGCTTGCAGTAGCAGCAGCACCGATTTTCAAGCGGTTTGCTGAGCTGTGTTCTCTGATAAATGTTTTTGCCATGATGTTTCTAATTTGTGAATTACTTTCTCATTTTTGGAATTCGTTATAGATTTGACATGACGATTATGAGTGCATTCAGCAAGCGTGGACAAAAATTCCAGGGTAGGAAATTATCAGGCTACTAAAATATTTAGAGAATATCAATGAAACGCACATTTGTTTAGGTAAAACCTAGAAACCCAGAAAAATGAGTTTGAGGTTCGCTATACTCCAATTCCATTATGTACAGTATAGGCTACCGAGCGTTCATACCGTGTAGAAAACATCGAAAGCGAAGCTATCATTTGCAATATATAGATATTTTTTTTAAATTAGCCCTCCTACGGCTCGGGGTGACCGCCGATTCAGGGTTTTCGCCCGAAACCACACGCAATGGATCATGCAGCGCTCGTTACGTCAGCAGCGGAGAGCTAGCATTGGTTCGCCGTGCCAACTGTTTCTGACGTCATGCAGCCACCATGGCCGTGGCCGGTAGCTCCGGCCCTGGGGCCACCCCCGCGTGCGTCAGCAGCCGGCGGAGGGCCCGAGTGGGTGGGGATGGCGGAGAAGCGCAACATTTCATTGTGAAAAAGTGAAGAAAGGCGAGAGAGAAAGGAGCGAAAACACGGAAATTAAAATCTTAACTACAGATAACTGAGCTTCCACAGAACGCATTAAGAAATGCTTGCTGGAGGATATTTAGTTGACAGCCATGATTATAGTATTGATTAGCATCACTGCAAGAGCAATGATCATCCCAATCTTTCGAAGAGATGGCACGCACGCGAGCTAAGTCATCAGAAGTTTGAGCATCAGTAGCCCTATGTAAAATCCGATCGACCAACCAGGAAATCAATCAGCCGCTCACTGAAGTAATGAACATATTGTTGGCAAGTGCACTGCCCGCGTCGAGATCCACGGTGAGACGTGCCCCGCCACTTTCGTGATATTGGAGAATTGCTCTAAAGATGTTATTCTGGGCATGGACTTTCTCCGTGAATATGGCGCCGTAATCGACATAGGGCAGAACAGGTTGACCCTCCGCGCACGTTCTTCATCGCCAGTACCGCCCCGGGCCACAGGCTTTGCGATGAAAGTTGATGCCGACCATGCCCACTTGCCGCCGTTGTCGACAGTTTTCCTGCCGGTCCGAGCCGATACAACAGCATGTGGAGAAGGCGTTCTGGAAGGCAGTGTCCAGATATTACTTACGCGCGGCATTGGTGTTGCGCGAGGGGTCGCAAATGTTCAACGAGGGCGAGCCAAGATCTTCGTGACCAACTTCAGGAACGAGCCGCAGCACCTGACGAAAGGGTCAGTAATAGCCCAAATGGAAGAGCTTAGCGACGTTCGTGAAGCAGTTGCGCTGCCTAAGGAGGCGGCCCCGCCCGGGTCACGAGGCCCTACAACGTTTCCCCTGGATATCGATCCCAAACTTGAGCCTTCCCAAACACGCGAACTGCTCTCCCTTTTGCATCGGTACAACGACTGTTTCGCGACGACATCCAGAGTTCGACAGACGCCAGTCGCCAAGCATCGAATTATTGTCGACAGCGCAACGCAACCGATTCGCCAACCGCCGTACCACGTTTCCTTGAAGGAAAGGGAAACCATCCAGGAGCAAGTGCGCGAAATGATACGCGACGACGTCATCCAGCCATCCAACAGTCCGTGGTCCGCACCTGTAGTGCTGGTCAAGAAAAAAGACGGGACCCTTCGATTTTGCGTTTACTACCGGCGACTCAATAAGGTGACCAAGAAGGACGTGTATCCACTCCCACGCATCGACGACACCCTCGACCGTCTTCGTCATGCCCGCTATTTTTCGTCCATCGACTTGAAGAGTGGATACTGGCAAATTGAAGTGGATGAGAGCGACCGCGAGAAGACCGCATTTATAACCCCGGATGGCCTCTACGAGTTTAAAGCGATGCCGTTTGGCCTGTGTACAGCGCCCGCGACATTTAAACGAGGCATGGATACTGTGCTAGCCGGTCTGAAGTGGCAGACATGTCTCGTGTATCTGGATGACGTTGTCATCTTCTCAAGCACTTTCAGAGACCATCTGGTGCGTCTTGAAGCAGTTCTTCAAGCTCTTCTGAACGCCGGACGTACGCTCAAGCCTTCGAAGTGCCGCTTCGCATACAGTGAACTGAAGTTCCTTGGTCATATCGTCAGCCAAGTGGGTGTGAAGCCAGATCCCGAGAAAACGGCTGCCGTTGCATCCTTCCCTCCACCGTCGGACAAGAATACCGTCAGAAGCTTTCTCGGTCTTTGCGCATACTTCAGGCGTTTCGTTCGAAACTTTGCCCAGATCGCGGCGCCACTTTACCGCCTTACGAAGGATAGCGTTGGCTTTGAGTGGAACGAGGAGCAACAATCAGCATTCCGCCAATTAAAACACGCCCTTGCAACATCCCCCATACTAGGCCATTTTGATCAAGACGCCGACACTGAACTCCACACGGACGCCAGCAACAAAGGACTAGGAGCAGTGCTTGTGCAATTCCAGGATGGCCCTGAGAGGGTTATTGCGTATGCCAGCCGAGCTCTTTCGCAGGCGGAGGGCAATTACTCGACAACTGAAAAAGAGTGCCTCGCTGTCATCTGGGCCATCACCAAATTCCGGCCCTATCTGTACAGTCGCCCTTTTCGTGTCGTCCCCGACCACCATTCGCTGTGCTGGCTCGCCAATATTAAGGATCCCGCAGGCCGCCTTGCTCGGTGGGGCCTTCGGCTACAGGAGTACGACGTCACCATCACCTACAAGTCCGGCCGCAAACATCATGATACTGACTGCTTGTCTCGAGCCCCTGTGGAGCCGGCACCGGGAGGCGAAAATGACGAAGAGGACGGCTTTCTTGGGGCATTGGACACGGCAGATATGGCTGCTCGGCAACGCAGTGATCCTCAGATTGGTCAGCTGATGGTGCACTTGGAAGGCCACGAAGCTGCGGTGCCTCGCGTTTTCCAGCGCATGCTGCCGACGTTCAAGATAATGCACGGCGTATTGTACAAGCAGAACTTCGACAGCAGCCCGAGGTCGTGGCTCCTTGTTGTGCCGGAGGACCTGCTCTCCGAGGTCGCCCAAGCTTGCCACGACGATCCTACAGCTGGTCACCTTGGCTACAGCCGGACGCTTTCACGTATTCGAGAACGGTACTACTGGCCGACACTTCCTAAATACGTGCGTCACTACGTAAGAACTTGTCGAGAGTGTCAAAGGCGCAAAACACCACCCATACGACCAGCTGGTCTTCTCCAACCACTCGAACCACCGCATGTTCCGTTCCACACCATCGGAATGGATTTTCTTGGTCCATTTCCGACGTCGCAGTCGGGCAACAGGTACATTATTATAGCGACGGACTACCTAACGCGATACGCGGAGTCCCGAGCACTTCCGTCTGCGACAGCTGTTGAGGCAGCCAAATTTTTTATTGAGTGCATTGTGCTCCGTCACGGTGCCCCTGCCGTTTTGATCACTGACCGGGGTGCCGCGTTTCTGGCCAAGCTCACACAGGAGATCCTCCGTCTCAGCTGCACCAGCCACCGCCGAACTACTGCGTACCATCCGCAAACGGATGGGCTGACGGAGCGGCTGAACAAGACCATGGCCGACATGATCGCCATGTACGTGGATGTCGCCCATCGCAGTTGGGACTCGGTACTGCCCTACGTTACATTCGCTTATAATACCGCTGTCCAGGAGACGACCGGTATGACCCCTTTCCAGCTGGTCCACGGCAGACAGGTCACCACGATGCTTGACGCTATGCTACCGCACGAGCCGCCTGTCGACGTAGACGATGGTGCCCGAATAGTATGCGAGCGCGCGGAAGAAGCTCGGCAACTCGCTAGACTCCGTATCGAACACCAACAGCATGCCGACGCTCGTCGGTACGATCTCCGTCGACGCGACGTACATTTTTACCCTGGAGACAAGGTCTGGGTGTGGACGCC